>NC_053157.1:240663402-240718981 GCF_016835505.1 Polypterus senegalus | reverse complement strand
TCGATTCTCATTCTCCCAGTAAGGAAAGAAGATTTGTGCTGACAGAGGACAGAAATACCCTAACCTGTGTTTAAGATGACTATACAAGCCTCCAGTTGTCTTTGGCTATCTAATCCAATGCTTGGTCAGCAATTCTAACTGCTGAGCCCCTGTGTGCCAAATTTAACATGCACATGTGAATAAAACTCATAACAGTATTGTCCAGATATAGTGACATAAAGAAACATGTAGTATAACAAGCCACCCTTTGTCACTGGATCTGTGACAAAAAACAATATTTGAAAGTCATATCCACAAAACAAAAGGTACTTGATCCCCCATCACAGTGTCAATATTTCAAGTCATTTGCGGACATGTGAAATGTAGTATCACTATAGCTTCTGTACCATTTACCTAAAACCAGCGTAAACATGGACAAACAGTTACATTTAAAATGCTGTTATCAAGTAGTGATATCTCATCAATGGTGTTAGTGGAGATTTTTGCCCTGTTATTTCTTACATATTGTGTGTTGTGTCTACATGTTACTGAATTCATGCCGTGGGTGTCATAGCATCAGATTATATTACAATCCTATATAGCATCTTGATGGATTACACTATTCTTTGGCACTCCTATCATTTCTAGCGTTAATATGTTGCTAGATGTGCCCCACCCTTTGGTGTCTGATCCCTTTATGAGTTACAATAGTTGTAACATAACTCAGATGCTATTCTAGCTTCATTGCTATGATTATTAATTGTTCTTAACTAGTATTATTGCATAATTGTTCATTCACTATCTGTTATCCTCCCCAACTTCACTATCAGATGTTCTCTTCCAAGTTAACAATTTACAAGTTCACATCATTGATAAATCATGCATATCCTCATACCTTTGAGCCCTTCCTATAATAGTTTCAAGTATATTCCTAGGCTTGCTATATATATATATATGCCTTGTCCAACCCAGTGGTTTGTTAACAAAGTCTCTTTCTTGGTGGCTTTGTAGATTGGTAACTTTGCAGATCCATCTGAACAAAGTGTGACTTTTTCAAGGCACTAAAGTTTTTCTTACTGGAACAGAAAGTAAACAGTCCTTTTGCCATTAGGGAGCTCATAAGATGAACACGTGGTGACTGTCCCTTTTAGCAGAGGTGCACTTCCCTCTAGGCTTGCACTGTATGCAGTGGTCATTCATGGGAGCCTTCACCAGCTGTCACATCCCCTCAGTGGCTACAGCCTGTCTCTGCCACAGTCCATAAAACTTGTCTTAGTAGTAAAATGTCTGCACATCATGGCATCAAGTTTGAGTAGCTGGACTTACAATCTTTCTTTAGTTCTTTACTCCGTTCCCTCTGGAAAAGCAAGCGTTTCTTCACCAGCTATTCTCAGGTATGTGCAGCAGATTAAAAGTCATTAGTGCAGTACAGTCTCTGTAAATCGTCGTTTGTGTATACACCACCTGTTACTTCATTCATGAAACTTTACCACTGAATGGAGAGGCTTTAACCACTAAATTGAGTGGCTAACCGTAAGCTACTTGCTATGCTAACTAGAGAAGGGTGCAAGGTAGAGCAAATACATAACATAAAGCAATTATTTCCCAATCATATGTATCATAGAAATGCAGCATTATAAATGATAATTCTAGACCCGAAGTTCAGTCTCATAAAAAGAAATAGAGTAATACATTTAAACTATGCTAGTGACAATGTGTCTTCAGTAGGATCATCATACATTACACAAAATTCACACATTGCCTACATTATAACAGGATGTTACATATTTGAATTTAAGTGTTAAACAAAAAATATCTTATAACATCCATATCATATAGCTCATCTTATTAAAAGACAAAATCTTTATAATGTCTGTAAGATTTTATAACAGTTCATATAGACTATTGCTTCTAATGTATAACTGCATAATCCATTTAGCTGTGTGCATTATCACTGAGCATTAACCTAATACATTGATGCAATAACAACTCTTCTTAAAATTAATCACTTACAGAAACAAATCAATATATGTATGTCATTTCTAATACATTTTGTAATTACTGAAGTGATAATAAGAATCATTTGTCATACATCAAAATATGTAAACCCTCTATACTGTTCTTTCAAAGAACAAAATCAGTCTAGTGTTCATTTGTTTGCATTTTTTCATTGAAACATTTAACACTTGCACTAAATCAGCATGCAAGAAAATTATTCTAATAGCTGCTGTTCATTAATTTATGATTGATAAATATTCACTATCCTTCGATTAGATCATTTCTAATTGCTCTGCCCAAACGCTATTAAGCTATTTGTTTTGCAACTTGTATTGAAACATAGTTTGTGTTTTCATCCGTTGGTCCTGGATTTGCTGAATCTGGAGAAAAAGAACATCTATAGATTTTAAATGCAACTTTTATGCTTATAACACTTTTCATGAAATTCAGAATTTAAAATTCTTCTCTTTGACTGACCATGTTACAAGCTATTTTGAAATTCGTCGAGGTCAATAAGTCATGGCGTTATTTAAACTCTGCATCTGTTTGCAGGCTTCAAAGACACAGACCAGGCACAGATTGTGTTATCAATCACCAGTCATGATCACTATTGATATTCACATGTATTACATTTAACTTGGAATATTATTATATGGGACGTCTCCCATTTCTACAGTTTATTTAACATTCTTAGTCAGCTGACGAACATAGAAAGACAGACTTACAAATGACATAAACACGCATCTGCCACCCCAGACTCTGAATAAAGATAATTTATTCGTCTTTTCTTTTCTTTTCTAGATTCTAAACTCTGCTTCATGTCCAAGTAGAATTACTTAGCTAAAGCAGAAATTCGTTCACTAGAGAACAGACAATCAACCTTCACTCGTTTCAGTCATTTCTACACACAGTATTTGGCAATTGCTTCATTCTTTCACATATATTCACATACTCGCGTTCTTTTTTTACAACAATACTTCATTCACAGAATAAAAGTTCTCGATTTCTAGCACACGTGCTATAAACTCACTCGAGGTTGTGCTTTTTTGTTTATCTATAGGGTTTCACCATGCAACACACTTAAACGCGTCTTTTCCTTCATGCTTATTATTAATCAAACAACATCTCAGGCCGCAAGCTGATATTACTGAAAATATTAGGAATGCTTCTTACCTCAGTTTCATAAGCGCTATTTTCCAGATCATGGAAATTTCGTGGAGAAACATCACGGTCCAGCGGCAACAAGGGCAACGTATTGCCCGTGGCGATCCGTAAAATTTGGCGACAGCAAGAAAAATCCATTCGCGAGGAAATCACGCAGCACAATTCCACAACAAGAAAGTATTCCCAGAAAAAGTTGTGCGGTCACAAAGAATATTCTGACTTAACAAGGAAAACATACATGCTTGAGCCTTTATCTCATTTCACCGGGCAAGTGTGCTAACCACTGCGCCACCATACATTCCCTTAAGAGTTCCCAAAATACATAACCTCCATTCATGCACAATCGGACACATGCTACATATCCGTGAGAACTTGTCTCCCTTATTATTTAGTATTATTAAAAGAGCATTCTTCCTTTAAACTTGATCAGGGTTTAAAAGGAAAAATGTTGTGCACGTTTATAAGTGTTAAACAAAAGTGGAGACATTCTATTTGGATTTGCTTTAAATCAATTATCTTATGAGAAACTGCCTCATGTTTTTAACTTCATACTTATCTAAATAATCCCTTCTTAAAACAAAGTTTGGCCAGTACTTACCAGAAGGTACAAAGGCATGTTTCTCATTGTAAGTTTTAACCCCAAATGTATTTATTATTTTTCCACTTTGTTGTTAGAGCTCTTTTGGATTTTAGCGCTATATGTGTACACCGTTTTACAAATTCTTTTTAAACATTAACTTATAACGTATGTTCGTTACTTAAGCTATATTTAAAAGGCAATTTAATTATTTCTGTGTGTTTAAACACACGGCAATTTCTTAAAAGTACCAAAATAGATGGGGTTCGCCAAAACCTTTAACCTTTACCCTCGTAGGTAGACTGATAGAAACAGCTGGCGTCTTTAGACTGCTTGAAACACGTGGACGAAGCTTGTATTTTTGCATCGGGCTTCTTGGATGCCATTAAAGATTTCTACAAATTATTTTAGCGATCACGATTGAGACGTTATGGATTCTATCGCTGTTGATTTGATTTCATTTTAAGTTTTTTCAGCTCCGCTGGATTACCACGCAAACGGCAAGGTGAGTGCATTACCTGCATGTCTTGTCTGCCTGCCGCAACTAATATACAATAATGCGCCGTTCTTTATAGCTGTTCAATATTGTTTTCTACAGCCTAGCGATGTAATTTATTTTAAATACGTGTTCCCCAACACGGCATTTACTTTTCTAGGTAGATTTTGGGCTTCGTACGCCAGTGCATTAATCTGTGCTGCCCCTGTGAGTGCCGTTTCATTTTACCGGACAGCCAGTCTCATGCCATAAGATTCAATCTTGTTGTATTCCATTTATTTTGTCCAATTTTAGTCCCACTTATGCGTTAAACTTTAAAGTCCAACCTTAAAAGTTCACTCGCATACGGTAGGTAGCAGATGCTACCACGATTCGCCGACAGATGTCGAGCTTTCTTTCCAGCCTCATGCACTGTGCCGAGTTTGACAAGTCCGCCTCTTGTCTTTTGATGGGATAAATTAATATCCCTATTCCAATTCGGGCCAGGCATGTTAAGGCAGTTTTTAATTCTCGGCCGGGAGTCCATGACAGTGCGCGCGACCTCCATTCAAAACCGAGCCTCACATTCATCAGTGTAAGCATATTTTTAATATATATATATATAAAATATTATCTATACTAATAAAAGGCAAAGCCCTCACTCACTCACTCACTCACTCACTCATTCACTGACTGACTCATCACTAATTCTCCAACTTCCCGTGTAGGTAGAAGGCTGAAATTTGGCAGGCTCATTCCTTACAGCTTACTTACAAAAGTTGGGCAGGTTTCATTTCGAAATTCTACGCCTAATGGTCATAACTGGAAGGTATTTTTCTCCATTAACTGTAATGGAGTTGAGCTGGAAGGGCGGAGTTTCGTGTGACATCATCACGCCTCCCACGTAATCATGTGAACTGATTGTCAACGCAGTGCGTAGAAAACCAGGAAGACCTGCAAAAAGCGCTTAAGAAAACATGCATTATATAATTGAGAACGCAGCGAAAAACAATAAGAAGCGAGCGAGTGACATATACTACCATATTCATGAGTGTTGCTGCCTCGGAAAGAAAGCAAGGTGTAAACCTAAACTTTAAATTAAGTTCATAGACAGGCTACGCTGGCGCTTCACATGCCCACAGGTAATGCGGGATACAAGTTTAATGAGAGGACGAGGATATAAACGAGTTTTGATCACTTTATAACTAAGTTAAAATTGTAGGTGAAGGGTGTGCTTATGCAAATTCCGAGACTGTGTTTGTGGGGATTGACAGTTAAGGCGGTGGGGAGTCACGCCATCATCTCCCTCCCATTCATCTAATTTCGGTCTGAGCTGAGCTCCTGCTAATGCCGTCTTCCTCAAGCAACTTTGTCAGACTGCCACCAAATACTCACAGAAAAATCCACAAGTTAATACACACGCTGTCTCTATAGAGTTTCTCCACACTGAATCCTCCAGGCACTACTTACAAAAGGTCACATTGACAATCGTGTTACGCTATTTTTAAAATCTTTCCTTTTCTTAGCACAAGCACAGCTGAGAAGCTTCGATGCATGTGCTCCATAACGCTTAAAAATAATGCATTTAATCACACTTTGCATTACAAGCAAAGGGAGCTTTTGTCAATGCATGATTTCCTGGTACTGTACACGATTACATTGATCAGCGATCCCGATTCATTTTATCCTCGCACCACCTTAGTTTGAGAAGAAGTCTGAAAAATATGAGGTTAACACAGAAAAACAGATCACCAATTCAAGCTTTATGAATAATCGATTCGCCATCAATAATTGTTTTGGTAAAGCCATCCTCCTTCCATTTTATAATTTTTCCGCCAATAGCCATGATTAAATGAACGGTAAATAAAGTAAGAGCAAAGCGAGGGTGACTTATTTAGGCAGGCATATATATGACAGCAACACTCATGACAATGTCAATCATGTTACGTTATTATTAAAATGTTTCCTTTTCTTTTCATTACTTCTTTAACACACTACTTCTCCGCTGCGAGACGCGGGATTTTGCTATATATATAATATATGAATGACCTCCAAAGAGCGCTGAGACTTTTGATATCATGAACGTGTCTGCAAAACTGTGGTCTCCTGCCCAGCAAAAGTCGAGCAGCCAGCGCACGCATAGCTGTGCCGCCTTTGAGACGCTGACTGCGCTTCTGCTTTAAGTCAAAGTGAGCACTTTTAATTTTTTCATCCTCCCCTGCGCTATAGCCCAGACAAGTGCAAACACGGACCCCTTTTCTACACCACGGCAAAATAATATTAAGGCGATTCACACTTTCTTTTGCACGTATACGATTATGAGGTCCTCACCTCGGATTATGAAAACACGCACACGAGTGGAGGACTGACAGTGCCATCACAGCCGATTAATGGCGGGACGTCTCACCAGTCTACACAAGACCCACCACGACTGTCCCCAAAAGGCGATCATAACGCCAGCGAACACATCTCTATACTATATAAAAGAAAAAGGCAACTTTCCTTTCTTTACACCTTTTTCCTTTTATCCCAAACCAAAGCCTTTCTCTTAACACTGCAGAGGACACAAAACTAATTTTCTTTAAATGCCGGTAAGGCACATTACCACAGGCACAAATTTGAACGCTCACATAGAAAATGTAATTTCTATACCACAGCCGTCGTGTAGCGCTTCAAAAGGGATCAACTACCGAGAGATGATCCATATACATTTTAGCTGCTGTTAGTTACTTACCTGTTGTGTTACACAGTCTTTAAAATGTAGTTTACCTGAAACCACTCCAGTAGTGCTCAATGTACCTGTACTTCTTAAAACGTTAATGTTTTACTGTTTAATAACTTATAGACTATATTTTATTATTTTTCCCTTGCACTCAGTGACCAAAGCTATACACCTAGATAGGTATGTATATATATATATATATATATATATATATATATATATATATATATATATATATATATATATATATATACATATGTGTATATGTAGATATGTATATAGATATGTAGATATGAAGATATGTATGTGTATATATATGTATGTATGTGTGTGTGTGTGTGTGTTTGTGTGTGTGTGTGTATATATATATGACAGCAGCAATCCAAGCTGTGAGAAAACACTAAAAAGGAGGCATGTCAGACGTTGTGGTACATTTTCTGATGCAGCTAGACGAAAAAAACTTTGTGACGCTGCCCAAATACACAAAACAATTACTTTGACAATCATGTTACATTATTTTTAAAATGTTTCCTTTTCTTTTCATAACTTCTTTAATACATGACATCGCTGCTGGTATTTTGCTATATATATATATATATCACAGCTTACACTCATAACAGTGACAAAACAATTACATTGACAATCATGTTACGTTATTTTCAAAATGTTTCCTTTTCTTTCTTTCCTTCTTTAACACACTACTTCTCCGCTGCCAAGCGCGGGTATAGATAGATAGATATATATATATAGATATGAAAACAACATATATATATAGATAGATAGATAGAGATATATATATAGATAGATATGAAAACAACATATATATATATATAGATATATATATATATATATATAGATAGATAGATAGATAGATAGATATGAGAACAACACTCATATCAATGACAAAACAATTACATTAACAATCAAGTTACGTTGTTTTTCAAATTTTTCCTTTTCTTTTTCGTACCTTCTTTAACACACTACTTCTCCACTGTGAAGCGCGGGTATTCTGCTAGTAATTAATATATAATAATATAATTATTAATGTAGCCACAATCCTGCCGACTACGCCATTATGTTTCCTGCAGAGGCATTAGCTCTCTTGGAAATGTGTTCTTTTAATATTGTGGCTTATTAAATAATTAAACAATATCATAATATACCAGAAAAGGCGATATCCCTCCCATAGTGATTACGGCGGTACAAGAATCACATGAGACAAAATATCTTTTAGCTTACATTTACTGAAGTTTTACGCGGTTACAGACGGGGAGGCATATGGACAGACTTTTATCCATGTGGGAAATCTGGATCAACACAGTCAGCCATTTTCTCCGTCCCTACGCTTGAGAGGTTTTTCAACAACTCTTTGTGTCGACACTAGCCTCGAAGGGTCTGGCCACTGTCCAGACCTTTATAATGTCTTGCTTCATTTGCTGGTCTTCTCTGTCTCCAAACAAGGGCTGAATTCCTCTCCCACAAAATACAGAAATATCATAGTGCTTACATGTCGATTCTCATTCTCCCAAGAAGGAAAGAAGATTTGTGCTGACAGAGGACAGAAATACCCTATTCTGTGTTTAAGCTGACTATACAAGCCTCCAGTTGTCTTTGGCTATCTAATCCAATGCTTGTAATGTAAATTCTAAGCAAACACGTAAATATAAAAGGAGTAACACTTTAAAAATAATTTGCCTTAATGCGAGAATTATCAAAAATAAGCTAAGTGAGTTGGACTTGTATGTAGCAGAGCATAATTATGATATTATAGCAATAAAGGAAACCTGGCTAAATAACAAAGATGGGGATGAGTGTAACACAGAGGGATACACATTATTAGGGAGGATAGAGAGAACAGAGAGGGAGGTGGGGTTGCTGTTTATGCCAAACAGGATTTAAATGTAAGTCATCTTCAGTTGGATGATGAGCCCATCTTAGTGAGGACATGTGGCTTTGCCTGGAAAATATTAGGGAAAAAGGTCTTAATTTAGGAGTGTGTTATAGACCACCCAATTCAGACAGTAATTTCAACACACATCTTTTTAGTAAATCCATAAAGGCAAGTTTACAGGGGGATATTTTAGTCATGGGGGACTTTAATTATCCAAATATTAACTGGGATAACCTTACAGATGGAGGAGCACAAGAGCAGGAGTTTTTAGAAGTAATCAGCGACTGTTTGTTAACACAGCATGTTAAAGAGCCAACACGGGGTGAAGCCTGTCTGGATTTAGTATTCTGTAATAATCAGGATAGACTTGAGGGTGTAGAGGTGATTGAACCACTTGGGTCACGTGACCATAATGTAATACAATTCTCAGTATTTTGTAAGAGTGCAGATACAAAGAATAAAATTGTGAAGTTGAACTTTGGTAGGGCTAATTTTGAGCAGATGCGACAAAGTCTAAGTAGGATAGACTGGGATAAGCTTTTAAATGTGGAGACAGTCGAGGAGCAGTGGAACAGGTTTAAAAATGTAATGCAGGACAGATACAGACCTAAATTTGGAATTAATAGGAAACTAAAAAAAACTCCACATTGGATTAAAGATTTAAAAAAGAAGTTGCAAAGGAAAAAAACTGCTTTATAAGGCATATAAAACTAATGACTGCAAAGTGAATCATAGCGCGTATGAGAACATGAGGGCAACCATTAAGAAGGATATCAGGGAGGCTAAAAGACAGTTGGAGAGGAATAGAGCAGATAAGGCGAAAGACAACCCCAAGAGATTCTTTCAGTAATTTAATAGTAAAAGAAGAGTTAAGGAGGAGTGCAAGTTCATCAGGAATAGTAAAGGGGAATTAAAAGATACAGACAGTGAAATAGCAGACGCCCTAAACTTAAATTTTTTGAGGTGTTCACAAGTGAGCGAGTGGATAACCTCAGAGCAGTAACAGGGACTACTAAGGAGGTACTGAGGGATTTGGAAATTGTAGAGGGAGAAGTGCTGCTCAGATTAAATAAGATGAAATCAAACAAATCACCAGGACCAGATAATATTTATCCTCAAGTTCCTAAGGAGGCTAGTGAGTACAGATATAAAACCTTGACACATATTTTTAGGAAGTCACTGAGCACTGGAGAGATTCAGAAGGACTGGAAAATGGCAAATATCATCCCATTATATAAAAAGGATGACAGGGTGTTTCCTGCAGAGGCATTAGCTCTCTTGGAAATGTGTTCTTTTAATATTGTGGCTTATTAAATAATTAAAACAATATCATAATATACCAAAAAAGGCGATATCCCTCCCATAGTGATTACGGCGGTACAAGAATCACATGAGACAAAATATCTTTTAGCTTACATTTACTGAAGTTTTACGCGGTTACAGACGGGGAGGCATATGGACAGACTTTTATCCATGTGGGAAATCTGGATCAACACAGTCAGCCATTTTCTCCGTCCCTACGCTGAGAGGTTTTTCAACAACTCTTTGTGTCGACATTACAGCCTCGAAGGGTCTGGCCACTGTCCAGACCTTTTATAATGTCTTGCTTCATTTGCTGGTCTTCTCTGTCTCCAAACAAGGGCTGAATTCCTCTCCCACAAAATACAGAAATATCATAGTGCTTACATGTCGATTCTCATTCTCCCAAGAAGGAAAGAAGATTTGTGCTGACAGAGGACAGAAATACCCTATTCTGTGTTTAAGCTGACTATACAAGCCTCCAGTTGTCTTTGGCTATCTAATCCAATGCTTGGCTAGCAATTCTAACTGCTGAGCCCCTGTGTGCCAAATTTAACATGCACATGTGAATAAAACTCATAACAGTATTGTCCAGATATAGTGACATAAAGAAACATGTAGTATAACACAGGGCAGATCAGAGCAACTATAGGCCAGTAAGCTTAACAAGCATCACAGGAAAATAAATGGAAGGAATTATTAAGGATAAGATTGAGCAACACATGGCAAGGACAAGAGTTATTCTGAACAGTCAGCATGAGGTCAGAAGAGGGAGGTCGTGTTTTACTAACATGCTGGAATTCTATGAGGATGCAACAAAAGGATACGATCAGAATTGAGCAGATTATATTATTTATCTGGACTTTCAGATAGCATTTTATAAGGTGCCACATGAGAGGTTGGGAATCAAATTAAAATAAGTGTGAGTTCAGGGTGATGTTTTTAGATGGGTATAGAATTGGCTCAGACACAGGAATTAGAGGGTGATGGTGAGGAACCTCATCAGAACTGGCCGATGTTAAGAGTGGTGACCAGCAGGGGGCAGTGCTGGGGCCACTGCTATTTTAATATATATAAATGATTTAGATAGGAATATAAGTAACAAGCTGGTTAATTTTGCAGATGACAGGTGGATTAGCAGATAATTTGGTATCCGTTATATCATCACAGAAGGACTTGGGTAGCATACAGAATTGGGCAGATTTGTGGAAGATGAAATTTAATGTCAGTAAATGTAAAGAAATACACATGGGAAGGAGAAATGTTAGGTTTGAATACACAATGGGCGGTCGGAAAATCGAGAGTCCACCTTATGAGAAGGATTTAGGAGTCATAGTGGACTCCAAGCTATCAACTTCACGACAGTGTTCAGAAGCCATTAAGAAGGCTAACAGAATGTCAGGTTATATAGCGCCTTGATGTGTGGAGTACAAGTCACAGGAGGTTCTGCTCAACCTTTATAACACACTGGTGAGGCCTCATCTGGAGTCCTGTGTGCAGTTTTGGTCTCCAGGCTACAAAAAGGACAAAGCAGCGCTAGAAAAGGTCCAGAGAAGAGCGACTAGGCTGATTCAGGGCTACAGGGGATGAGTTATGAGGAAAGATTAAAAGAGCTGAGCCTTTACAGTTTAGGCAAAAGGAAATTAAGAGATGACATGATTGAAATGGTTAAAATTATGAAGGGAATTAGTACAGTGGATCAAGACTGTTATTTTAAAATGAGCTCATCAAGAACATGGGGACACAGTTGGAAACTTGTTAAGGGTAAATTTCGTACAAACATTAGCAAGTTTTTCTTTACACAAAGAACAATAGACACTTGGAATAAGAGACCAAGTAGTGTGGTAGACAGTAAGACGTTAGGGACTTTCAAAACTCGACTTGATGTTTTCTTGGAGGAAATAAGTGGACAGGACTGGCGAGCTTTGTTGGGCTGAATGGCCTGTTCTCGTCTAAACTGTTCTAATGTTCTAATGTTAGACGGCACTTCTGGAATCGCTAATATGTCACATATTGTTTTAGAAATAAGACGTGATAGTATTCTTCGGAATGTTTACTATATTTGTAATTTGATTTGTATTATTAAAGAATGGAATAATTTAAAATGTGGAATTATTAAAATTACTAAAAAATTCATGAAATTTATTGAAAACTAAAGAAATGTTTGAATTTTACATATGTTTTAAAACTTGGGTTTTAATTTTAAATGTGTCACATGTGTGACTTTATTTTTGATGTTGAAAACATATTAGTGATGCCCCAGTGTGATCGAGACTTGAGCACTTCTGCCAATTGTGCATTCCCAATTTAAAATTTAGTGTTGCTGGGTGGATTTCAATATAATCAAAAATCTGAAAACGTGCATAAAAAGTTTAGTGGGGTGCCACAAAAACTAATATGAAAAGATGCGGCACGCTTGGATAGAGGTTCAGAAACACTGATATAAGCAAATGTTGTACGAGCCTTCATGTGTCTCAGAGACATCTGTACATTTGTTAGTGCTGGTGACAGCGAGTCCTAGTGTGTGTCACTGAGAAGTGACAGGCTGGAGGGGTCACACTTATGTACTTAAGTGGAATGAGTCTGAGGTGGGCTATTACAGAGTGACTGGCAGTAGGGAATAAACATCCTCCTCCTCACTAAGCTCAGATAAACTTTCACTTTGGTTTCTTCACAAGTCACTTCTTTGTTTCTCTGACTGATTCTCTCTGCCTGCCTCTCCTCAGACTGACGGTGGCTGAAGCCCAGCTGTTTGTGTCACAGGACGAGTTCACCTGCTCGGTGTGTCTGGACACCCTGACTGACCGCGTGTCACTGCATTGTGGTCACAGTTTCTGTCTGATGTGCCTCACAGACTATCGACTATGAGATATTGAAGGTTAAAATAACAGACTACAATAACACAGTCCGTCTTGAGATGCGCTGCTATTTCTCTAGAATTATAAATAACAATGCTAGTAATCCCAGAGTCTTATTCTCTACAATTGATCGTCTGCTAAACTCCAGTCACTGAATAGAATGCCTCCAAAATACTTTCAGTGAAACTTGGAGGCTATTGTTGTATTTTTTAATCAACAAATTAATGATATTAGAAATAATATAGTACATCTCCCCAACACTGATCCTCTTAAGCCCCAGTGCTCCATTATAAACAAATTAAATTCTTTCACCAGGATAGATTTACCTGATTTATATAAAATAATTTCTCAACCGAGACCCTCCACCTGTGTCCTCGACCCAATACCAACTTGTTTTTCAAAGAAGTATCTGGTGTGCTAATTGATAGTATTCTTGACATAGTAAACTCGTCATTAGATACGGGGGTCTTCCCAGACTGTCTTAAGACTGCTGTAGTTAAACCCCTGCTCATGAAAAATAATCTTGACTCCTCTGTTTGTGACAATTTTAGCCCCATTTCTAACCTGCCTTTCTTAAGTAAAATCCTAGAGAAGGCTATCATTATGCAGCTAAATAATCACCTCAATAAACCTGCCATTCTTGATAAGTTTCAGACGGGTTGCAGAACAAATCACAGCACAGAAACTGCACTCATTAAAGTAGTAAATGACTTCCGGGAAAATGCAGACAAAGGCCTTTTATCTTTTCTCATCTTCTTAGATCTGAGTGCTGCATTTGATACCATAGATCACAATGTTTTTAGAAATCGCCTTAGTCAGTGGGTGGGCCTCTCTGTCAGGGTCTTAAATTGGTTTGAATCCTACCTGGCAGGTAGACAATTCTTTGTTAGTTGTGTTGATTAGACTTCAATAACACATAATATTTTATATGGTGGTCCACAAGGCTCTATCCTGGTCCACTTCTCTTTTCGATTTACATGCTTCCATGAGGTCAGATTATCTCAGAGCATAATGTGAACTACCACAGCTATGCTGATGACATACAACTGGATTTATCAACAGCACCTGATGACCTCGACTCTCTTCATTCACTGACACAATGTTTCACTTGTGTTTCCGAATGGATGAGAAGTTATTTTCTTAAACTAAATGAAGAAAAAACTGAAATTTTAGTGATTGGCAAAAATGGATATAATGAGGTTATTAGAAATAAACTTGATGCATTAGGATTAAAAGTCAAGACAGAGGTAAAGAATTTAGGGGTAACTGTTGACTCGGACCTGAATTTAAAATCGCATATTAATCAGATTACTAGGACAGCATTGTTTCATTTAAGAAATATAGCAAAAGTTAGACCTCTTATAACATTGAAAGATGCTTAGAAATTAGTTCACGCTTTTATTTTCAGTCGACTAGATTACTGTAACGCACTCCTCTCAGGACCACTCAAAAAAGACATCAATCAGTTACAACGAGTGCAGAATGGAGCTGCTAGAATCTTAACTAGGAAAAGAAAACCCAAGCACATCAAACCCAGTCTTAGCATCCCTGTACTGGTTACCTGTGTCATTCAGAATTGACTTTAAAATACGGCTAATGGTTTACAAAGCCTTAAATCATCTGCTCCATCTTATATATCAGTCTGACACCTTACACTCCAAATCGTAACCTCAGATCTTCAAATGAGGTTCTCCTTAGAATTCCAAGAACAAAACTTAAAAGAAGTGGTGAGGCGGCCTTCTGCTGTTATGCACCTAAAATCTGGAATAGCCTGCCAATAGGAATTCGCCAGGCTGATACAGTAGAGCAGCTTAAAACACTGCTGAAAACACATTACTTTAACTTGGCCTTTCTATAACTTCAATTTAACTTAATTTAACTTAATCCTGATACTCTATATGTTCAATTTCCTCATAATAACTATTCATGGTGGCTCTAAAATCCGTACTGACCCCTACTCTCTCTTCTGTTTCTTTTTCCGGTTTCTTTGTGGTGGTGGCCTGCGCCACCTCCACCTACTCAAAGCATCATGATGCTCCAACAATGATGGATGGATTAAAAGGAAGAAGTCTACGTGACCATCATCATCATCAAGCCCTTCCGTGAGAACCCTAAATCCAAAGAGGACTGTTTCATTTATGTTAGGTAGAATGCCCAGAGGGGACTGGGCGGTATCATGGTCTGGAATCCCTACAGATTTTATTTTTCTCCAGCCGTCTGGAGTTTTTTTGTTTTTTCTGTCCCCCCTGGCCATTGAACCTTACTCTTATTCGATGTTAATTAATGTTGATTTATTTTGTTTTATTATTGTTTCTTTTATTTTTCTATTCTTTAATATGTAAAGCACTTTGAGCTACTGTTTGTATGAAAATGTGCTATATAAATAAATGTTGTTGTTGTTGTTGTTGCACCACCACCACCTGATCATAGTACTGTGATGTCCCTACATTGATGGATTTAAAGCCAGAAGTCCACGTGACCGTCATCATCAAGTCCTTCCATGAGAACCCTGAATACCATGAGGACTGATTGAGGTCATTGATGTTAGGTAGAATGCCTAGAGGGGACTGGGTGGTCTCGTGGCCTCAGAACCCCTGCAGATTTTATTTTTATCCGGCCATCTGGAGTTTTTTTCTGTCCTCCCTGGCCATCAGACCTTACTTTAATTCTATGTTAATTAGTGTTCCCTTATGTTAATTCTTATTTAGTTTGTCTTTTTTCACTTTCTTCATCATGTAAAGTACTTTGAGCTCCATTGTTGAATGAAACTGTGCTACAGAAAAAAATGTTGTTGTTGTAATGGGATCGGAGCCAAGAGAGCAGCTATCCTCAAGGCAGAGAAAACTTCACCACAAAGCCTGTTCTGTGAAGAAATAATCTGCTGAATGAAGTCATCAAGAAATTAAAGAAGACAACAATCAGTCCACCCCACCACCTCATTGGGCCTCCTTTGTGTCAAGAGCATTTTGATGGATGTCTCTTATTCGGGTCGGTGAAAGGTACTTCAGCATAAAAAACCTAAGGTCTCGGGAGTATGGTCACTGTGTATAGTTAATACAGAAAAGAGAATACCGAACACACGCCACACTTGTCCTATCTCTTTTGAAAAACCCAAGGTGAATTTTGAACATCATGTCCTATGACCGGTTAACACTGCGGACACAGGCACTAGATCTCCGTCATATTGGCCATTACAGAGTAAAGATTATAGAATCTTTTGCACTCTGCCATTACAAGATCTATAGCACCTGCAGGAAGTTGGACAATTAAGTGAAGACCCTTTAGTTTGTCAGAATCATGGGGGTAGCACACAGGGCCATATTCTAAAATATCTTAGATTAAATCTATTTAGTTAGCATGTCGGCACTGTTCATTTTCAATATAGGTGGTATATTTCCCTGACCAGGGGCTTCTTGTCAAAAGGTTAAAATAAAACAGAGATCCAAGATACTCCTATTGGAACAGCAACATTTGTTATATAGTGTAGAGGTTTGTCTTGCATTCTAACTCTTAAAGCTCTATCAAAGTATTGTTAATTTCAAAGCAAAATGCCACCAATCATTTTGTTTGTAACTAAATTAAATAAACCTTATAAATAGATCCTGGTGCTTGATAATAATTAACACTAATTGATATCATTAAATGATACTTCTGTGCTTTATTCAGGTTTAATATTTTTAATTTGCCTTTTTAAGTTTTAATTAATAATGAACTCTTTAAGACACATTCAGACTATTCCAGACTGTGCATGTCAAAAAAGCTTATTATTTATTTCAAATGTTTTTTATACATCACAGCAGTTTTTCAAATTGTAATAACTCCTTTATAACTCCACTTTTTCATGTGGTTATTTACTTCCTAATTAACTTTATTTATTTAATTATTTTGGCACAAATGTCCTTACCATCAAGACAACCAGTCTAGTTCATATTTTAAACTCCAATATTTAATGTTCTTCCTGAATCAGGAGGAACACAAGCCTCACTTTTACGGCCAGATAAGATTGTAACAATAACCAGCTAATGTTAATTAGCCACATACTAGCCAATGTTAAATAATGTTTTTCCCAACTCTTTACAATCCCATGGAACTGCCTACATAGATGACAGTTTTGCTGATAATATACCACAGAACACTTAAATTCTGTTGTAGTGTGTGGTGAGCTTGGGGTGATCCCTTGTTGATCCGGTCTTAAGATGTCTTTTAATCTCCTCTGTGAATTAGTATTTCTAAATTTTAGTTTTTTACTATCTTATCTTTGTGATATGGCTGAGTCAATGTTTCATTTTGGAATAATAATATCTAGCTTAACTCTGCCCCTGACTATGATCCCTGCACAAACCCTGGTCTATTGTCTCGTATTCAAGACGTTTGCAGACACTTGTTGACACTTGGAATCACAGTTTAAACTTACATCCCCTTCACCCTGAATGCTACTAAAACAAAGGGTGCTTTTTCACAAACAGAGGGTGAAAAGCAGTTTTCAATGACAGCTGTCCTATGTCACCTGGACTACCTTAAAGAAAAGAATAAAACCTCACAGTTTTAGTAAAATTATAATCCTTGTGCTATCGCATATAATAGATATGATGTAACTATTCACTAAAAACATTTTCCATCCTGATTGGCCCAACGTGTCCAAAATAAGCCTAATCATCATCAGCCCTGTAGTGTATTTGCTCCTATAACATACTATAACCGTTCTTATTTTCAGGGGTTCATAACTGATGTAAAATGGAAGGCTATTACCAAGCATTAACAGAATTTCTAAAACTTTGTATTATACAAATCACCCTGAGTACCAAAGTGTTTATCACCTGTCGATGAAAATGCTGTTTTAAATTAACGCCTGAACAAGATAACTATTTTCTAATTATCATATAAAATGCTTAGTAAACAAAGAGAGACTAAACATAATTTATAAGAAAAACAGAACACCAATGGATGGCTGAAAAACCAAGGGAATCTAATTTAGGTTGAAATGCCGCAGAGTGTTTTACAAAATAAAACCCTGCAACAGTGGTTCTCAAACTGTGGGCGGTCACCCGTAGGGGGCGCAAAGTAACAAAAAGGGGGGCTCGAAGATGTGAAAAAAAGAAAACAAGAATCGAAAATGTGAAAAATACATCTATTGAACCCAAAACAAATTAACTTAAACTACATTTTGATACTAGAAAAATAAATATAGAGATATATAAATGTCGATAAAAGTTAAGAAGGTGTAAAAAATATGCAAATAAAGTGTCATGAGAATAAAATCTGATTTATTTATGTATTTATTTTTTCATGATTAGCAGGCCAAAGATTTGGCCATTTGAGAAAAAAATAATCGTACATTTGTGTTGTAAGCAGAATCTGAATGACTTGGGCCGGCAAGAAAAGATATATGATAGAAGATATCTGATGTCTCCAGTTCCTTTAGGGACTTTATACTGGCTATTATCATTTAAAAGGAGTACAGAAATTAAGTTCTATGCTATGTTTGGGGTGGATGTGATCAGAAAGGCACTGATGATTCCAAAGATCAGTCAAGAAAACTGTTGGAAAAATGGGCAGAACTCTTTGGGAAATAAGGATTTTTCTTATGATGTTTTAAAATCAGACCTTTACAAAGATGCTTTTAGATGCTTTATTTTCTAAAGATGCTTTATTTTCATGTTAAAGCAACTGGTCATTTTACTTGGCTACTGAACATGTATTTTTGTTCACTAATGCTTTAGTGTTTAATTAAGAATTACCTGAATATTTGATCATTAGTTTAAGCAGAAAGAGTAATCAGGTCTGCTATTTTGTCAGCTATACAAGCGTGCTGAGCTGTTGGCTCCCATTTATGGGGTCACTAGCAAGAGCTAAAGCTGCTGATTTTAAAAACGTGATTTTAGTTCAATGAACTTCACAGGTGCAGAAGAGCGCTTCTTACATCCCTTGCCTCTAGTTAAACCTCACTATAACCTCCTGGCTCTAAGAGCAGAAACGTATGAGCTATGAATGAATTTTCAGAGACAAGAAATTTAAATGTGATAAAGGAAAAGTTGTCTTGGAGACAGGATGACCGCATCGTACCTAGATTACCTTTATAAAATCAGTATAAAAGCTGATCAAAAAAGAATAAAAGAAAGATCTTGACTTATGGCTGATACCTTAAGCAACGCAAAAATGGGTCACCTGGAAAAACGAAACCTCTAGCCATACCAGGTTGTGCGGCGTTCACACTTTATTTTGCTTTTATTTTATGGCACTGTGTATTTGACCTATCATACTTTTCTCCTCAGCCTTTTTAAAACAGACAGAATCTCTCCGTACAGAGAGATTACGCATTTCACAAGCAGGTCCCTTCTGCAAGTAGTTCAGAATACTTTTATTTGGTCAGAGTTAATGCACCACCTGCCTGTGCTTTAAAGCCACTCCTGAATATTCTCAGAGGAGAGGCCCCTGTTTGAATTTTTCAGACGCCGAGACAAAAACTTCTTGATTGGATTACCCGTTTCGGTATGAAAAAAAAACTACTATTGTTTGCTTCAGTCCTATGAATTTGTACATTAATCGTTGTAAACGTAGATAGAAAAAAAAATGCTGCCTCTTATATTATATGCACACACAAGCGCGCTCACGCACCTACACACGAGCGCGCTCACGCACCTACACACGAGCGCGCTCACGCACCTACACACGAGCGCGTTCACGCACGCACTTGAGAATCAACCTGGAAATATTCATATTAAGGATAAAATATAAGGATTCAGCCATCCGTTTTTTAAAAACATACTCGTTTGGCGCATATAATAATCATGAATAGGGCTTACCGTGATCCTGGAGAATAGTCTGCATGAAGAACAGTTATATTTCATTTAGTCCTATCCAAAGATAAAAGAAATAATTTTTCTATGAAGTTCATATAGACGCTGGGGGCTACGGGCTTTGGAAACAGTTGAAAAAGTGACCAACGTATTCGTGGCTTGCCAAAGAGTGTTTTAAAGGCCTTTCTCTGTCTCCAGACGGCCCGCAAAGAATTCCTCAGCAGCATGGGGGCAGGTTGGGTGGGAGATTACAGTTTCGGTACCAGCCGGCGAGCTCGTAAGGCCTCACCCAGCGGGGGGATGGGTGCTCGAAACGGGTGGGCTCGGTTGTTTGCAAGCGAATTCACAGAGTCCTCCCCCCAGGTGGGGTACCTAACTTCTTCCACCTACAGTCACTTGCCTGCTCGTACGCACAACGTGGTTGTTGAATCCTGTCCAGCTTGCAGAGCCTGACTTTCCTTCTTGTGTGTAGAGCAAGAAGAGCGGGGCTGTCGGCTAAAAGCTGGGCCTGAGAAATGCCACTTGGTCTTTCTGTCTGGGAAACCTGCTGCTTGAGGATTTTCTGTGAGATGGAAGATTCAGCAGCTGGATGCTTAGATTTTTCTGTGAAAGGATTTTCACGGAGATGGGGAAGGCAGCTTGACTTAGATAAAATTACGAGTGATAAACCAAAGATTAGATAGATATTTTAAATAATAGATACAAGGGGTCTTACCCAAAGCAGGAGCGGCTATAAGGTAGTTCGGCCCGGCTAGAACGCTGGGACCTCGGTCATAGATTCCATTTCCTGCACAGAGTCTTTAGAAAATGCTTTGCTGTTTTATACCGAACTTTCAGAAGTGGATGGGAAGTGTGGGGAGGCCGGCCATCGGTTGCTGCCTCACCAGGGGGCTGAAACGGGGTACGATCGCGCTCGGCTGGCTCAGACCGTGTCTGCGATCTGACAGTTTGTCATCTTGCCGCAGCAATAGGAACATCGAGAGAGAAAGAAATCAAGCACACCGAGACCTGCTCTTATCCCCTTGACAGCCCCTGTGAGCAGGTGTCGGTGTGCTTGATTTCTTTCTCTCTCGATGTTCCTATTGCTGTGGCAAGATGACAAAAGAATCTGTCTGTGAGATGGAAAAAGCCTGGAGCTGCAAGTCATAAAGCAAAGATTAGATAGATATTTTAATTTCGTGTTAATATTAAAATCATAGATAGAACCGAAGAAGATGCTTCACTTTTTATACCGCACTTTCAGAAGGGCTTTCAGCAGGGAGCACACGTCCTCCGGAGAGAGGACTGGGAAGTGTGAGGAGGCTGGCCGTCAGGTGCTGCCTCACCGGGGGCCATGGCAGGCTCTTCAGGCCGGCAGGGTATGGATTGGAATGTGCCCGGTCTTGTCCAGGGCCAAGGCAGCAACCTGCCTGGACTTGTCGAGGGCCGACCTTGGGCATGTCTGGACTTGTCGAGGTAAAGGCTGTAACATCCCTGGGCTTGAGAGGGGTGTCTGGGAAGTAGGTGGGGGCTGTGGTGGGTTCAAGGAGGGGGCAGACATCCATAAAACGGCGCTTGACAGTTTCCTGGGGCAAGCAGGTGGGTGTGGGGTGTTGGTGGGTTCAAGGAGGGGGCAGACATCCATCAAATTGCCCTTGACAGTTTCCTTAACCAATCAGGTGCAGGCCAGCGTGTTCAAGGCGGAGTCTTGGCGGGGACACGGTGTCCTTCACTAATTTACCACCATGGGGAGGGGGTCGGGTCACGTGGAGGGGGCGGGGCTTACAGTGCGGAACTTCCTATCTGATGTCACAAGGGGGCGGAGATTACTGGGTGGGACTCCCGGTATGATGCCATAACGGGGTGGGGCTTAAAGATGGGACTTCTGGTATGTCGTCATAAAGGGCGTGGACTAAGGTCATTAATCGTTTTCATTGACAGTTTGACAGAAGCCGCATGCCTAATACTACTGCTTTCGAACCAGTGACCAGTACTTATGTTTTGTTAGAATTCAACAAATGAAAATTTCAAGGAATCTACTTTCTAACAGGCAAACCTCTATTGTAGAACACTGAGATGGTTCATGTAGCTGATCAGATGAATATTATGGTCTATAGTATCAAATGTGGCACTTACTGTACATGGAATACTATGGGCCTAAAAATACAACCTTGGTCAGTGGAGTGCAAATCATTGAATACTTTGACTAAAGCAGTACCTGAGTAAAAATGATACAAGAGATTACTTTTATTTGCAAAAAATATAGAGAACCGCTTACCTACAGCTTTCTCTAAATTTTAGAAATACAAGAAAGATTAGAAAATTGGCCTAAAATTTGATAGATCACAGGGATAAAGTATTTTTTTTTTATCTTAAGAAGAGGTTATTAGCCAGTATAAATAATGTAGGAACATATCCAAGATTTAAAAACTAATTTATAACACTTAAATGTGGTTTGCCAAAGAGAAGGTAAAAGATCTTTCACAACTGTAGTAAGAAAATGAAGGAAGATTTAGACTTGTTAACTAAAGCACCAAATTCTGAACATTCAATTTGAGTAAAGGATTTTTAATTTCTCAGTTTTCTTAAAAGCAGCATCATTTGACACTACTTCACTGGCTAAATAAGAAAACATAATTTATTATAAAGTGACGTTGAATTTTGAAGCTTATCTCTACATTACTTTCTCATTTGAAGACTTAAACTTCACTTCTTAACCTAACAGGAATATGTTTATTGGTTCATTAAACAGTCGTGCCCATCCCAAAAAAAGAAAAGAATTAAAAGTCAATTAAACACTACGTTAACATTCGTTAGGAAATAAATGGATGGATGACTGGATGAATACAATTTATAAAATATATCACAAACAATAAAATGGAACTAAAAAGATATTAATTTAAGTTGAAATATCATCTTAAAGTACTGGGAATTTTCCGTTCATCAAGATGGACTGAACTTTGGGAAAAATGCATTTTTATCGTATTTTGCTGACGATGCAACATTAAGTGTCGATTTCTCCAGTTTTTACGAGGCAAACCACCGTAACCAGTGTTGCAGTTATGAACAATTAGCTCACCAGCCAAAGATTACATACACGTAAATGTAACGTTAACTTTTGACACTGTTTTAAAAATGTTTTGCAAAATGTAAGTTTTATAATTATAATCAAGAATAACAGTAATAATAATAATAATAACAACAATACCGTGCTGTTTTCTGTCATATTTTATTTCTGCTTAATAAACGCTGCGCTCGTGCTAAAAACTGAGACTTCATGTGTTCGCCTTGCTTAGAAATGGTGACGTCACTTCCGGCTCTACAACTGCGGGTCTAAAACTGCGGTGACGTATGGAGCTGTGGCTCTGCAAGTGGATGCTGCTCGGTAATTTAGGCTCCGGAACAGCTCATTACCTCACATGCTGTCGTAACACCCCGAAGCCAACTACAGATGTCCAGAAGTGCAGTGCGCAAAAATAATAATAAAAATAAATAAATAAATAAATAGAAAGAAAACAATCAAACAGAATCACGTAAATGGTGTCAGGGCAGTTACACTCTGAAGATGATGACGCGTGTTTGTATTTGTGTCTGTCAAACTGAAGTCAAAGTCATCTGCGATCTCATAACCTGCCCGGTGAATTGTAATAACCTGAAGGTGCCGTTCAACGTGCGGACCAAACCTGCGCTCCGCCTTCAGCCCCCACCTCATTGCAGTGCGCGTTCCCGCTGACCTCAAAGCGCAGCACCGGACTAAACCAGTCGGGCACTCCTTGAAGCGTGCGTGTCACAATGAGACTTAGCGGAGTGAGCGTCACGTGAATAGCCGTCTGCTTACAGTCGAGGCTCAGTCGGTGCTGCGATCTCAAAGTGTCCGCCATTAACACAAGACGGGCTGAGACAGTCCACGGTTATGTGCGCACACTCGGGAGATTTAAGGAGCGTCGGGAAACGATCAAGGAGAACATCAGTGATGGAGACTCCGAGGGGAGAGCGACATCTACAGAGGGAGTGTCTGTGACTATTATGGGATGGCGTTGGAAGAGAAAGTCGGTTGAGCAAGAAGGAGCACTTGAGCCGGACGAGTGGCGCAAATCTGTAAGAATGTCAGGTGCTAAATACTCGCCGATATCACATTAAAATATCTGCGATCAAAAAACTTTTTTTGATTACATCTCGTCCGAAGAAGGGGCTAGAGTTGCCAAGAAAGCTTGCATATTGTAATTTGTTTAGTTGGCCAATAAATTGTGTCATTTTACTTGACTTTTCACTACGTAAAACAACCGCCAATATTTGTTAATTAAATCCAGTTAATGTGACTGCGAGTCTCACGTTGCTAAAGAAGAAGAACCAAATTAAATGCAAGTCTGTTAATAGTAATAGCAGGTCACTGGCACTTGATCGTTATTATTATATTATTATAACTTATCATCTCATAATTATATAACTTCCTACCTCGTTATTAGGACTAAGTTTGATTAACTCCCCACTCAGACTGGGGAGCAACACTCATCGGTCTCAATAATGAGCTTCATTGCTGTGAATGGAAGAATAAAACATTCAAATGGCATCACTGTATTTGTTGCTCCATTCTGCATTTTCTTTAAAATTATAAATATATATTTTTTATAACTTTTTGCACTTTATTACAAAACTAGATGTGCTACATGTCTAAGATGGGTTGAATTCTAAGTAATCAACGGAGATCTCAGTGTTAATGTTTGCAGTGCACCATCTGTGGGAATGTATTTTGAAATGCATGTAGTAATAAAATGAATTGCAATTTTCATTCCAACAGATGGTGTATCACAAATGTTTGTAGTAGTACAGTGCATTAATACAAATGTTTGTGATGTGCCATCTGTTGGAATGACAAATGCAATGCTTATGTCTCTGTTATATGCCATTCTATTGGCAGAGCTGAAGCACAACAAACTGCCGCAGGTCTGGACCAGCAGTTGTGTGCCAGCAGAGAGGTTTACAGGCTGGTATGGTGCCCACTAATCGCAGTCACACTAACACACATTCTGTCATTAAACTGCTGGCCGATATCAGAGGTGACGTCTGGTGCTGCGGCTCGGTAACTCGATGATATTGATTAGCATGGGAGTCATAAAAGCTGTGCTAATGTTTGTGAGGCGCCATCTGTTGGAAAGACAGAGACAAAGTGAATGGACAGATACACAGACAGACACACAGACACTTGTCCTTTTATTAAAGAGGATTAATCATAAACAAGAAGTCTTAATATCATCAGAATATTCAAAATATGAGATATGATCAGCGGAATTTACAAATCAAAAGTTACCAAATGAACAGATTTGACAAATAACATCCATCCATTTTCTAACCCGCTGAATCCGAATAGGGTCACGGGGGTCTGCTGGAGCCAATCCCAGCCAACACAGGGCACAAGGCAGGAACCAATCCTGGGCAGGGTGCCAACCCACCGCAGGACACACACAAACACCAAGCACACACTAGGGCCAATTTACAACCGCCAATCCACCTAACCTGCATGTCTTTGGATTGTGGGAGGAAACCGGAGTGCCCGGAGGAAACCCATGCAGACACGGGGAGAACATGCAAACTCAACGCAGGGAGGACCCGGGAGGCGAACCCGGGTCTCCTAACTGCGAGGCAGCAGCGCTACCACTGCGCCACCGTGCCGCCCTGACAAATAACAGTCATCCCTATTTTATGTTGTGTTTTGATCTTTTTAGATTAATAAGCAATTTAAATTTTACAAACTGTGAAGCATTAACAGGCCATTAATCTAGGTGAATGCAACACCTAATCATAATTAACTAAAGATTAATCTAAAATAAGTATTCTTTTACACATTAATTATTATTAAACCAAACTGTCCTTCAAGGTGATGTCAATATTCCGAATATTTTTTTGATCTCACCAAACTCTTCACATCCTAACTTCTCGTGTGTTTAATATGCAGAGAGGCCACAAGAGGAAGCAGTTTGGCTCCAGAAGAATCAGCTGATGTCACAGCCCTGAAAGTCCCAGGAATGTCACTAAGGTGCAAGTCACATGACCAGCGTCTGAGTTGACAGCACATGACGAGGGCCACAGGAGCTGACGTGGAGTCGATTATCAGTGACTGGCGATGTGTCCAGTGTGCTCATCGACTTTTAAATGACGTTTGGCCCTGAATGTGCCCACCTGCCCACCCTGCTGACTGACTTTTCCATTTCATTAATCCTGAGCTCAAAAATCCCCCAAGGTCAGCAGGAGACGACCTCAACCAACGCAAACATCAGACGACAGGACAACATGGCTGTCAGCCTGTAGAGTTTGAACGACTGCCACTGTGCAGCTGTGACGAGGACCTGAGTGACCAGACAGACCAGTGGCTTTATGAGGTCACACAGTGGGGACTGAAGCAATGGCTGAGGTGACAGGAGAAAGAAGAGGGCAGCAGGGCTTAGGTCAGCAGTGAAGAGCTCATCGGGTGACAACCTGTCTGATGAGCGAGTGCTTAAAGAATCAGACGTCAGTCACACATCGAGATACGGATTTGATCAACGAGGAATACAATCTGTGATCACAAGACGGCCATCAGCGTGTGGCGAGTCAAAGAGGAGAAAATCAGAGGGAGAAGAAAACTGACAAACACACAAGTGACACACTCGTCTGACTCACTCTGTCTCAGGTCACTCATCTCACCCTTTATCACCCTGACACTCTTCTCTATCATCCTCACCCCTCACTCTTTATTCACCTTCTCCTCTTCCTTTTAACCCCTCAGGCTCCATGAAGATGACAGATTTAGAAGTCACAGTCGCCATCTGCTGGTGAGGCCTGTAATACACAGTGGGGGGGCTATCAGCCTGGGCCTTCATTGGCTTCTTCACACACACTGATGTCAGGTGACATGCCGCTCCTTGAGGGGTCCTGAATGAATTGTAAATGAATCCTGGGAATGTGTGTGTCAGTGGAAAGATAAAAGTGTCACAAGTGTCACATCTGATTGTCACTTTGAACACTGACGGTGAAGTCAGTCCTGTGGGTGAAGTCAGTCAGCTGACTCGTCTCCTTGAGGAGGTACAGTTTAATGTCTAACGTGACACCAAGTGACTCAGTAAAACACCAAACTCCATCAGGATGGCCGACGTGTGACTAAGCGGTGAGTCCTCGTCTTTAGACATTCACAGTGAATTCATTCAGAGGTGACAGACCACCAGAGTAACTAATCGAGGGGCAGACAATGTATGTTCAGAGGCCAGCACTCCTGTCACTTCTGTCACTCTGTGCTCCTAAATAGTCACTGGAATGAGGCTCTGGATACTGAGACAGGCATGTGGTCCTGCTGGAGCAGCACTACTGAAAGGCGCTATATAGACTGACTGACAGGTGACATTCAGTGACACTCAGAGGACACAGCAGTTGGGGTGTCAGCCTGAAGGACATGTGGCTGTGAATCAACAGTGACCTCTGCTGGTCAGACTGGTATTTGTAGGTCTAAGGTGTCACCGCCCCTCACTATAACACACACACCTGATTGGCTACTTAGACCCAATAATAATGGAGACCATGACAGCCGCACTCGCCCCGCATTCTCATCCACAAATTCACTCACAGAGGTGCTGCCCCCCCACCTATAGTGGAAAATTAATTTTGACCCCAAACTGCAAACACAAAGACACCTGAGCTTGTGGGGACATCAAGTGACCGGTGGAGGGTACTGGTCAGTGGTCACATGGTGTCAGATGGCTGATTGTTACACTGGAGTGAAGACCAATCCCAAACCCAGGATAGAGGGGCTCAGTGAAGGAGGTGTTGAACCTGTGCAGGAGGGTCATTGTGTGTGAGACGCTATAAAATGACAGAGAGCCAGCAGGCCAGTCCAGATACACACCTATTGTGGGGCTGTAGGGGGCGCTGATTACTGTCTTCTGTTTATTGTGCCACACAGAGTACTGGGAATGAGACCACCACAAACACCAGGACTTGTTGTTGAATCTAAGGCTGCACTCCCCTCCCCATCCTTTCCTGCCCAGTCCTTTATATGCGACTCCAATCCCCACAAAGTCTCCACTGCACTCCACCTCCCAGTAGCAGCGAGTCCCAGTCAGAGCCTCTCTGCACAGAATTTGTTGCCAGATGTCAAATCTGTCAGGATGATCAGGATATTCAGTCTCTGTCCCCTCACGTGTCACCTTCTTGTTCCCTTCAGACAGACGGAGGTCTCTGTTTGCCGTGTTGATGTCAAGTGTGAGGGGACAGAAGTCTGAAAGGAGAGAAAAGAAAACGAGTAAAGAAATCTGGGAGTGTGTAATGGGACTGGGGGCGGAACACAACACAGACAATTAACAAGAACCAATCAGGATCTGCGCTGATGAGACACTAATAGTAAAGAGCTCATCTGATTGGACAGAATCTGAGTGCATTAAAAATTAAATCATAAAATGACAACAACAGACAATAAAGAGAAAGGCAGGCAAGTCAGTCATTTGAAAGTCATCTCAGTCATCAGAAATTATGATAAACAACATAAGGTCACCATTGAGGTCAGAGTTCTGATGGACTGTCCACACTGACCGCTGGCTTTATTAAATGACATGTTTTATCGTCACTGTCCACCTCTTTAATTTAAAATCAATCCAATGTCACACGTCACAACCACATAAATTATTTCAATAAAAGCTGCATTCAGTATTTACTATTTTTAATCTATCTATTATATAGTGCCTTTCCCATCTGTCATTGTGTCTCTCTTTATTTCTTTAGTGTGTTTCCTGTCATCTCTTTTTATTATTTGACTGTCATTCTTATCCAAGTTGACTCCCGTCATCTGAGATTCCATTGTTTCCTTTTCTTTTCTTTGTCCAATCAGAGCCCAGGCAGGTGAAGTGACTTGCTGAGGTCACACAGTGGTGTCAGTAGTGGGATTTGAACCCACAACCTCAGAGTTTGAACTCCAAAGTCTTCACCACCACACCACTCTGCATTTTCTCCTCCATTTAAACTCTCCTTCTGTTCAATCTGAGGTCAGCTTTACTCTGGTGGTCTCATCAGGTAGGTGGGTACAGTCCTGTGAACCCTCAAACATCTTGAGAATATTAGCAGCTGTGCTCTCTGGAACATGAAGCTCTGTGGAGGTGGTCTTGTAGTCTTCATCTTGGGTTCAACAGACGGCTTTGGTGATTCACTGCCTGAGTCTCTCTATCCCATAATGCACCAGTCACAGGACCCCCATCACTCTCAGCCCCTCAGTCACACAACACTCAGACTTTTATATCCTAAGCCTGTCCTGCTCTATTAAAACTTCAATGATTTTTATTGTGATGATCCATTCAGTCAAAACACAAACTCACATTTTAAAAAGTCGTCTCTGCTCTGAGGTTCAGGAGGCTGGAGGGCGAAAACTGGAGCTTCATGAGCTGAAAATAAAAAGAAAAGAGAAGAAGAATAGAAACTGTGAAGATGGCATTGTGGGATCTTACTTTAGTTCTTAAACACGAATTACAAATGCAGAGGAGTTCAAATAAAACATTTATAAAATATACAAGGGCTGGCAAATGTAGATATGAATATTCATATTAATAATAAATATATAGGGAGTCAGAGAGTATTGAGACCCCCTCACTTTCTGCACACTTTACTGTGTTGTTGATTTAATTTTAAATGGATTAATGTGCCTGTGAGAGACAGTTGTACGTCACTGTGCTGATTGTACACTTGCTGGCCTAATTCTTCATTTAGAAAGAACCGCAGCTACAGCAGAGAGTAGATAACACCCTTCACCAGCTCGCTTCAAGGACTTTGATAGATTTGTATACGTAAGTGTATGTGTGGTATCTAAATAAAAATAAATGAATACAATAAGAGTACAAATACAAATGAAATACATATATGCACATAACTAATTAAATGTCAAAGTTACACAGTATTCATGAAGAGCACAGTTAAACATCACTCATCTTTACGTATTGTTTAATCAAACCATTAGGTGGCACTATTAACAAGAATAAAAGGAACAGCGTAACATCCAAGACTATAGAGGAATATTTTAGACAAAACTAAATAAATAAATAAATAAAAGAGCTGTGAAATGTGAGCATGAATAAATAAATTTGTCACGAAATGACAGCATAAATAAATATGTCATGAAATATGTTTTTTGTTGCTTGTTTATTTATTTATTTATTTATTTTTTCCGTAACGTTCCTCCAAACCATCATGAAATACGACTTGAAATAAAACTGTCACTTTCACTCGTCAAAGTTGAGAGGGTGGGCTCTAACACACCTTCTAGTTACTGATTGCTGAATTGATTGCACGAGAATTAATTAGAAAAATGTTTAGTACTGTAACCCCCTTGCACCACCAATCCTTTATCGGTAGGCAAAGGCCTGAGCTCTTTATAATGGTGTCGCCACCTCTATTGTTGGCAGGTTCACTATAGCCCACTTTAAACCCCGTAATGCCCGATCCAAGCACTGTTACTCAGATATGTTATAAAACCAAACTCTTTACTTAATTTGAACATAAACAGTTTTCCCAAAACTTAAAGTATTTACAAATATATATATATATACATACAATACATAAAACAAACGCTAAATTATTTACATCTATACAATACATATATTGTGTCCGAAACTACTGGTGAGCTCACCCAGGACTTATTTACGCAGTCAGTAAATGTTACTCACTCCGTTGGGGGCCCCAGCCATAGCTCGGGTGCGTAGTGGCCACACAAACCAAACAAAAACTGGCCCCTTCACTTGAACGTTTATTCAAGCAGCTTTAAACAAACAAAACAAAATAAAATAAAGACCGACCTTGTTTGATATCATCCTCATTATACTCGGGTACCTCCTTTATGCTTCCGTCTCCCTCTTTCTCAAACACCCTCTTTACTCACTGATCTCCATTTCTGCATTTTCGTCCGGCCAGACCGGGTTTCCCTTTGATATTTTAGCCGTGTGCTTACGTTAGTTCCTTTATCTGTCTTTCCGTCTTTCTTCGGCGTTTTGCCTCAACAGCGCCTCTCTTTTCACTTTCTGTCTTGTTTCAGAGATTTTGACCCAACAGCGCCTCTCTTTCTGCAACTCTTCTTTACGTCTTGTTTCGGCGTGCTGCCTCAACTGCGACTCTTTCTGGCAACGAACTCTTTTCTTTCTTGTTTCGGTGTGCTGCCTCAACAGTCTCTCTTTCATGCCACTCCTTCTCCTTTTTTTCCTTCGCCAATCCGGCGACCCGACTTTACCCAACCCCCACAACTTGTATCCCAATTCTTTCAATAAACCTTATTAATAAAAAAACAGTTATATTTTCATTTTGAAACCTGACCAGGTAACACTACTGCCGATGAAATGGATGCTGCCGAAGATAATACGTATTGCGGTTTAAAGTACGACAGATTGCAGATCTATATGGTGTATCGGAGAAGACGATCACAAGGCGAATGAGCCAGTTTGATATACGGTAAGCTGCACCGGCTCTATTAGTTTAGGTACTTTGACATGGAATCCCCAAAGCAGCGCCAACTAATATTCTGAACTGAGTATCTGACCCTTGTTTTACGAGTATAAAGTCAGGTGCAGATTCACAGCTACTTTTTCAAACAACTTTACAACTCTGATCACTGGCAAACGTAACACCATTTCAATTTCTTCCGATAAATCTTCAATTCTCTTTCTGATATACGCAATATCTTCGGCAGAATCCATTTCATCGGCAGTAGTAAGCATTTTTATAATTAATTCTTGTGCTATCGATTCACCAATCAATAACTAGAGGGGGTGTTAGAGCCCACCATCTCAACTTTGACGAGTGAAAGTTTTATTTCAAGTCGTATTTCATGATGGTTTGGAGGAATGTTACGGACAAAATTAAATAAATAAGCAACAAAAAACATATTTCCTGACACATTTATTTATTTATGCTCACATTTCACAGTACTTTCATTTATTTGCGCATTTATTTATCTATCTATCTATCTATCTATTTATTTATTTATTTAATTTTGTCCGAAATAGTCCTCCATTCAAGACGGCATTCGTTTAAAAAAAAACCTTTACGTTTAATACTGCAAGAATCAACACATTTTAACGTCTTGGAATGAAGTAAAATACAGCGCATCTCTCCCCTAAGGTCAACAATGCACAGACTTAACAATATGTTCATTCGCAAACAGCAAACATACCATAATAGTGCTTTTCTATACTTTCACTGACCGTCAACATAAGATGCAACTTTAACTAAGATGTTAAGTTACAGTGAACGCTGCAAAAAAAGGAAATGACTTACTTTGTCAGTAACACACAACACACAGTTACAAAAGGTAACAGCAAACTGTAACTTGAAAAACGCAAACAAGCAGGAAGAGACTGTGAGCGCGTTCCAATTCAGGAACAAAACGCTGTGCATGCGCAGTAGTCTTGTGGGGCGTGTCTTGCCGAGGTTAAGCATAAAGCAGGGAATTTTGTTCAGTGCGTTCTGTGCTCATCAGTCTACAGTCAGTAACCCATAATGACAAAGTGAGCACAGTTCTTCAGGAAGGTCTGCACATTTATTACAAATCAAAACTGAAACTTCTCCTTCCTAGAAGTATTCAGACACTTAATTCAGGTCTTTGTGGAAGACCCTTTGGTGGTCTTCATGACTAATAGTCACTTCAAGCTTTACACTCCTGGGGCCGTATAAACGGTGCGTACGCACAGAAATGTTGTGTAAGAACTTTTCCACGTTCAAATCGCGATGTATAAAATCTACACTTGGCGTAAATCCATGCACTTTTCCACGGTACCTCATACCTTGTCGTACGCAAGTTCTCCGCTCGGTTTTGCAGACTGGCGGCACCCAGCGTCAAAGCAGTGCTACTGTTCCTGTGTGGTTACAACTTATTTTCCTGACGCGGCTTTATAAATACACTGAAACTAACCGCATATTGTTTATTAGTGTAATGCATCTGAATGTAATTAACTCGTAACAATATAATGGTAGAGGGAACAGCCATAGTATTCCAAATACCATAACTGCTTTAGCGTTGTTACTCTCACTTCTTCTTCTTCTTCTTTCAGCTCCTCTTGTTAGGAGTTGCCACAGCGGATCATCTTTTTCAATATTTCTCTCACTGCACGACTCGGAGAATTTATATCACTGTATCTGAGTGTGAATCACAGCAGCAGCTGATCGGAAAGGGAATTATCGGTATACAGCTTCAAGGACACGCTGTCTCAGCCACTGCAAAATGTTTTAAAGCCTTTCCTGCACGGACCTCACGGTTCAGAAACAGAAACGATATCATTTATAAGGTGAAATTCAGCAAAATATGTTTATTAAATTATACAGATAAAACTTTAACTTCATTTAAATAATCAATATTCTTCACTGGGAGTGTCGGGAAGGATAGAATAATTAAACATGTACTACGAAGATATTTCAATGTTCTTTAAACGTTTTGAAGAATCGGCGCTAAGCTTACAGATGGCTTAACTTCTATTACAGAGCTGATTGTATGGCGATCAGTTACTTGGGGAAAGAAAAGCAAGGACTCTTGGGGCAGCCACGCCAATATATATTGAATATAAAACAGAAAGAGAAAATAACAACACAGCTAAAAACACAGCGACAAATATCGACAAAAGTTAAATGCTTGTCATGAGCACAAGGCGGCTATGCAGCCATCCACTGTGCATAAGTTACCTTACTGACGAGCGGGCGAAGGAGCCACCGATTCTTCCTCTGCCCAGTGCCACCACAAGCCTAGAGCCTCCCTGATTGTACTGCTGCAATAAATTATTTCATCGAAGTGAAACCCATGTTTAATAACGTGCTTTAACTCCAATCATCATGAAAATGACATCACGTATACATCTCAGTATTTTAGTTATTCAGAGAACTGTAATATCACAATGTAATGGACTCTGTGTCCAGTCGGAGGAAGAGAGCCGGTTTAAGAAGCAAGTAGTGATTCACACACACAGAGCACATAGAAGATCAAATACAAAACAAAGCATTTAACGTGCTACTTTAATTACGATGTGATTTGAGAAACTGGTTAATTAAACGATTTTAAGATGAAGTTTATGATGTTCTACTTTAATGACAAAATAAACTACGTGATTAAAGTGGAAATGTTGAGATTGAAGTGGACATTTCGTGCTTTTTCCCCACCGTGTGCCTTTTTTCTCTGTACCCTAATAAGCTTTCATATGACACTCAGAAAGTGGGCTTACAACTCGGCTTTCCACGGCAACTTTGATATGTGACTTCTTTTTTATTTCCGGCACTGTGCGATTTTGTGAATGTGAGCTTTCAAGTTTCACCAACACGCTATGTCACTCGATCAACTTCCTTTTGTTGATTATACTACGGTTTATTTGAACAAATAGTATGTTTTTCCTTTGCCTCCACTTGGTATTCGCTGAAATTCTTATATTTTCCCCCGTGCTTTTCCCAATGTCTTTTCACAGAAGGCTGCGCTTAAGGGCGATTTATATTGATTTGCATATTCAAATAGGCGTAATTCTGGGAGGATTTGGGGCGTTACATAATGCGTGTGCATGAGCGTTAGTTTTCACGCTGGTCGGGATTTATGTAGCGGAAGAACGTGGAAGTTGGAGTACGCACAGATTCCTGCATCTGGATTTTTCTGTGCATAAGCACATTTCAGCTTTCTTGCTTTCGCCATGTTATAGTGCGAGTTCGACGCACGGTGTTATACATGAGGCCCCTGGATTTGAACAGTTGATCCCATTCTTCCTGGCAGATCCTCTCAAACTCTGTTAGATTTCAAGGTAAGCGTCTGTGAACTGCCATCTTCAGGTGTCTCCTGTTCTGTGGGGTCTCAGTCTGGTCACTCAAGGACACTCAGACTTGTCACAAAGCCACTCCAGTGTTGTCTTGGCTGTTGTCTTCAGGTTGTTGATCCATCGCCCAGTCTGAGGTCACAAGTTTTCTTTGAAGTCCTCTTTATATTTGACTGCACTTCTCCTCCCCTCAGTTCTGACCTGTCACTCTGTCCCCATAGCCTGATGCTGTCACCACCATCTTCACTGTAGAGATGGCATTAGGCAGGTGGTGAGCAGCGTCTGGTCCTCTCCAGACATCCTGCTTGGTCTTCTGTGTAACGAGTTCAATGTTTGCCTCATTAAATCTTTGTATCTTTCCCGTGATGCTCTCAGGCTGTCATTTGTCTTTTACTTGAGAGTATCTTCTCCTTGGCCACTCCACCATAAACGTTTGATTTGTGGAGTGCTGCTAAGATGGCCGTTCTATCAAACAGTTTCTCTCATTTCAGCAGAGGATGTCTGAAGTTCTGTTGTAGTGACCATTAGGTTCTTGGTCACCTCCCTGGCCAAGGCCATTCCTTCCCAGTTACTCAGACTGGCCATTTCTAGAAAGTGTCCTGGTGTTTCCAAACATTTTCCATTCCCCAATTCTTGAGGCCGCTGTGCTACTGGTAACACTCAAAGATTTACAAATGGCTTTATCCCTTGGCTCTGATCTTTGCCTCACCAAAATTTGATCACGGAGGCCTACAGAAGGTCCCTTAAACTCAATGTCTTGGTGTTTGCCCTGACATACAATGTTATAAATATTCTGTATTTTATACATATTAACAAGCAGGTAAAGTTCTTCACATCTTCAGAGCTCCATCCACTTAAGAACTCCCACCCTGAGTCGAGAGGGTGCTGCTCCTGCTAATGTCATCACTTCAATGAGTTCACAGCCCACAAGACGAGTGACGTCACTTCCACAGCCACTAATTAAGCTCCGCCTCTTCAGTGACACCACTATAAAATGTCACCAGAAGTGGGTGTTCATTACAGATCTGTGACTGAGGAAGACGGAGCTCCGAGTCACAAGTGACTTTAACTTGACAGCCTTTGATTGCAGCAGACGTCATCATTGTGCTCCATCTTCGTGCTTTTTATTTCATCTTCATCATTAAATGGGGTATTTCAGGGTGGTACCCCAACTCTTTGTGCCCACTCTCTCTGCTTATTTTCACAATACACATATACAGTAAATGTTTAATGTGGTGGACGGCTGTGATGGACCCTGTGCTCTTGGCTGCTTGACCTTAGTTTGTGTTTAAACAAATCGCTGTCTTTATGTGTAAATGTACGTAATTCATAATTTATAAAGTGTGTTTTACTCTGAGGCCGCACTCACTGAAATGTTCAGGTGGTCCTCAAGTAGTCAGAGTTCTGACGCAGTCCTCCAATTTGCTTATCTTCACCACCAAAATAAATCAAATGAAATGCTTTTGATGTGTAAACTCCTTTTAAATGTCTGTGGGAGACACGACTTCTGAGCAAACAACAGCAGGAATATAAAACACGAGAGCCCAGGTGGAGCACAGCTGAAAATGGATGAACGTGAACTTTAAACGTGGACTCCATCCAGCAGAATGTAATGGACAGCGAAGATAGCAGGAGCAGATTGAGATGTTCTGATGTTATAAAGCACTGACGCTGAGCTCAATTTGATTCCATTAACGTCTTCTCTGTTCTCAAATAAACAATTCATTTGTGCTCTGAGCCGGCTTAGCCATTTAAAACACATTTCTGTTCATTAATCTTAAGGTGAGGAAAGCAAAGGAAATAAAAAGAATCCCAAAGTTAAGTGAAGAAAGGACTTTTTAAGAGAATACTGGAAAAAGTATAAAGAGTATAACATTTCAAATTAAAATTTTAAAACATCTGATTAAACACAGCTGATTATTTAGAGAGTTTGTTATCACTCAGCTAATTAAAGTGAAAGGCACTATATAGTAAAAAATAATAAACTGCAAAGGATGGCAGATAAATGTTAAAGAGCAAGCCTTCTTCAGTGTCCTCTTATTGTCACTCTGGTCCTCCTAATGGACTTCAATAACAAACACAATGTCACCAGACGCTGTACCTGATGGAGTCCTTGTCATGATGTCCCACTGGCTGATCTTCTCAACACTCTTTGTCAGACCTGACAGCTCCTTTCTCAGGTAATCAGATGAGAAATCAGCGGTGACAGTGAAGCTCAGCGAGTCTCCAACAGCAGGAAGGACACAGCGAGAGGAGAAAGTCTGCATCAGGAGAGAAGAGGGGACGAGATTTGAGAAAGGAGACATTAAAAAGTAAGTAATGCTGATAAGAGGGGGCTCTACTGAATTAAGGATCAGTGTGGTGGGCAGTCAGCATGGGTTTAGATGGTGAGAACGTCTGTCATTGACTTGTTGGTTATTTATGAGAGAATATTTGGTGGAGTGTAGTGGAGCATCAGAGATTATCAACATTAACTATCAATGAGCTTTTCACACAGGACTCCATGAGAGGAGAGTGAAGATAAAGGGACTGAGGGGGCATGTGGGTCCAGAATTGACTTGGCACACAAACAAAAAAGCTTTATAAGGTTCTGAGACAAACTTAATTAAATTAAATTAAATATAAAGAATAACACATGTAGGGAGAAAGCTATTTAATATGTATGATTATTCAATTGGAGGTCTGCAGCTCATAAGTGTGACTTGTGAGGAAATTCTAGGAGCCTTTGATTCTTCATCACCATCATCATTTTCATCATCATCATCAACCATACAAAAGAGAGAAAGCTACGGCAAGCTGAGTTATTTAGCGAGCACCATGTGTGGAGTGTAAATCAAGAAGAGAATCTCGATAATGTCTGTGAAACACAGTCGACATCAGGAGTATTGTGTGGAGTGTGAGATTAAAGCACATGAGAAAGATGAGAGACGAGAGACGAGACTGGACTGTGGGGTCTGAGCTGTGAGGAAATGCTGAAGGATTTGAATTTCATCAGTTTAAGAATGGAGACATCAGGAGGTGGCCTGGCAGAAGAGTTGGCACCATCCTTTATTAGATGTCATCTTTTACACTGCCTAAACAATACACATTTTCACACAGAGAGCTGTAGATTTATCTGTCTGTCATGCACATGAAGTTATCAACTTTGAGATATTTGTACAAAGAATATGAAATGTTAAGGAAATATGAAAAGACAATCCATGCTGGGCTGAATGGCCTGTTCTTGTCATGTTGTACAAACTCCTCACATCTTTTAAATTTCTCTCTAAATGTTCTCAGGTCCCACACACCCCAGTCTGATCAGACTCCCTGTGAAGTGTCGCTCTCACCTGCAGGAAGTGGAGATGGTCCTTGGTCTCTGAAAGCTCCTTCAGCTCATCTTTTCTCCTCTTAAGCTCCTCAATCTCCTTCTCCAATTGCTCTATGACTCCTTCAGCTGTCTCCGTTTCTCTCTTTTCTTGTTCTCTGATCCTCTCAGTCAGTTTCCTGTGGGCTTCCTCAATGCACCGTATCAGAGCAGTGAAGCTCTTCTCATTTTCTTCCACCTCTCTTACCACAGACATCTGAATAAATAGCATAAAGATTTAGAATTGAGTCACCTGATAAGAATAACCAATCATGAGGCACATGTGTTGTTATTTTGATGTTTTGAAGGACAGTTTGAATTGGCTGGAGTGACTGGTGGTACCTTATCTGCAGAAGGAAGGTCAGTTGCAGACTGACTCCCATTCAATATGTTCCCTCCATTATGCTGAGTAACATCATCACTCTGCTGATGCTGCTTTTAAGGAAACTGCAGGACTTTATGAGATACGTAGTCATGAAAGGCATCCTTGTGAAGGATCTTAAGAGCCATTGGCAGGAGCTGCTGGGGACACCTCTACTGTATTGTGAGGACTCCATTTGACCTGAGAGCTTATATAAACGTCTGCCTTTAATCTCCTGCTCAGCAATGAGGTTAGGAGTGGAGTAGGACAACACACTTCAGGAAGAAGAAGAAGAAGAAGAAGAAGAAGAAGAAGAAGAAGAAGAAGAAGAAGAAGAAGAAGTATTTGTAAAGAGGAGTTAATTTGTATGTCAGAAGGTATGTGTTAAAATAAAAGTATTTATGGAACAGAGACTTTTGTATTTTAATTTTTTTCTAGTTTGGGTTGTGTGATGTCACCATGTCAAACCTGTGAGATGGAGATATTAAACAAGAGGGTCTAGTTGTTGTTCAAGGGGCTTCAGATTTCTTTTAATTTCATGAACTCTTTGCATATTTAACTTCTTGAAATATTGAATATTTTTTATTGAAAATCTCAGAGTTGGAGTCTTCATTTCCATGTTTGATGTATTTCTACTTCGTTTAGGAACTTTGCATTATTACTAATGAATTTTTAATTTTAACAATGGATCATACTTGTATGATGACTCCTGGTGTGGTGTTCTATGTGGGAAGTAAATCTGAGGTAAAAGGTGCCGGCTGTCCAGGATCTCCATCCCCAAAGCTGGAGGTGTTCTGCTGTTTTGAGAACTTTGCACATCTGGACAGTGACTCACATAACTCTACAATAGAAGGTGAGGATGAGAAGCCCTAAAAGGTCACCTCCTAACCAGCCACTAGAATGAGGAAGAAATAATAATATGAGATTTATTATTAGGGAATTTAGATGAAGCTTTACACCAGATACAGAGAGCCTCATATGCTGTTTTGCCTTTTGGTGCACATGTGGAAAACCTCCCTGGTTGGGTGGATAGGCTCCTGGCTAGAGAAAGGAAAGAAGGATCCAGTTGTCATTGTCACATGTGTCCAGTTCAAAGTGAACAATTATAATAGTTTGGATCAGACCACCAGTACTGCAGAAAAATTTGAAGACTTTGTAAAACGCTGAGGAGCAGTAGTGACAAATTAATCAGAAGTTCAGCCTATGCCACACATAAGACTGAGGAAATTAGATAGAAAAACAAACACAGGCTGACAAATCCAGAAAATCACAAAAGCATAAGGCACAGCTAAAAGAACAGAAGAACTTGACAAACTTGCATTGCACATTCACAATGAAGGGAAGGGAAGCTCCTGGTGGTGTTTGGCAGAGGGTCCACCTCTTGGTCAGCGACACACAAACCACATGGAACATAACAAAGGCAGCTTATAGACAAAATCAAATACAAAGAATAAAGCAGATACTCAACCAAATCAACATTAACATTAATAAATAAACAAAAAAGACATGAAACAAGACTTTGAACAACATCTAGTGGAAGGAATCCTGGCTGAAAAATGTCACAGTCATCACGGGTGTAGAGAGGGGATTCCATGCATCAGCAATAAGCAAAAATACTAGGAGGAAAAACAAAAGCAAATGAGTGTAGAAACATAAACCGAAGTGAAGGTCAGTCTGTGAGGTTGGCTCTCCTTCACTTGTACTTCTTCAGATGTCACCTCTGTGTCTGGATTGGACTACAAAGTGCTGAGTGACAGATTGTGCCTGACTACTTTCATTGAAGTAAAGACACACGCCCTGTCTGAACCAGCTGAGTTTAGTACTTTAGTACACATGATGGTGTTGGTCTGTTTAATGTGAGTCTGTGTTAAATGAATTAGTTTGGATAAGTTTGGTCTGTCTGGGCACAGAAATGTGCGTGTTCTGTGTCTGCTGAATGAGAACTTTCACATAAATGAATCCTGGTAGAACTGGGCATCGGACATTATGCTACCATAGACAGTCTGCTAGCTCATTTCAGGGTCAGAGCTACACTAGTTATCACAATGGAAGCCAATTTGGGGTTTCTGCCAATTAACCAAACTGAAATGTAAGGATGTGGTGGAAGATCTGGAATAACTGGAGGAAACCCATTGAGATACTGGAAGAAGGGTAAACTCCACATGGAAAGTAAATGGAGGAAAGTTGATCTAAGATTCAGCAGATGCCACCATTGGACAACCTTACTGTCCTTTGTGATAAAATATTAAAGCTGAAGTAAAACATTTGGAGGTGTACGTTATATAAAGTCTTCACTCAGTCAAACAGTGGAGATCCTTAAGTTGTGGAGTCTAATAAAAGAGAGAAATTCAAGAATGTAGAAGAGAAGACCATTACAATCTTTAGAATAAATCAAGAATATCCCATCTCCAAATGAGGTATTTTACAGGAAAAGACAGGCTCTCAAATTAGAACATAACATCTTGATAACAAAAGAACCTGAACAACTCATCATTAAATCACAAAATTATTACGTTGAACATGGAGAGAGGGTTAATAAGACTTTAGCTTAGCAATACACAAGCAGGAAGTTTGCAACTCAGTAACAGAAATTACCAGTGCAACTAGAGATAAAGTAATGAAGCCTAATAATATAAGTCACACATTTAGCAAGTACTATACGTCTTTATATTCTACTCAGTTTAAAGAAGATGAGACACAATCTCAGGAGTTTTTTTTAAGTAACACAAACACAAACCTCTGACACTCTCAGAACTACTGGATGTCGTAAAATCACTCCAAAGAGGGAAAACAACAGGCCCTGATGGCAACCAGTGGAATTTCATAAAGACATTTTCAACTAAGTTAGCTCCACTATTATTAGCAAAGTTTACAAAAGCCACAGAAAACAAAAATCTACCTAAAAAACCTACCCAACTTTCCACACCTCTCACCTATTTCCTTTCCAGAAGAAATCCTGATCAATCTTGAGGACTAAGACAGCATCTCAGCAACATATAAAAAATTTCAACGAATCTCCCTTTTAAGGTTCCTAGGATGGGAAAAGGACCTTTTAATGAATATCTCAGAAAAAGAGTTGAAGTCAGTCATGCACAGAATACACTCCAGCTCCATATGTTTGAAGTATTCAACCATCTGACTTTGACTCTTTCATCGATCACATTTATCTCATTTAAAATTGGGCAAGAAACAAATCAGCGAGTGTGGCAATCGAACTCCAGCCTCACTGGGCCACATGTTTTGGGAGGACAACTAAGTAACATCATTTAGGTCCAAAATGTTTGAATATTTCATCAGACAGCTGTGGGGTCACAATCACTCCTAACTCATTAACAGCTGTGGTTGGTGGGCTACCAGAGGGGCCTAAAGTGGAGGAGGACACATTGACTGTAACTGCCTTTACCACATTGTGAGCTCGTGGACTTGTCCTGCTGAACTTGAAGACCTCCAGCCCACCTGTGATAAGTCACTGGGTCACTGATGTTTGACATTAAAAACAAACAAATGCGCACTTAGAAGATCTTTTCAAAACCTTTTTAAAAATATGGCAAGATGTGATTAATAAAACTTTAAAATAAACAACCATAGCAAGGGAAAAGGAAATTATGCCCATTTATTTATTTATTTTCCTAAATTATTATAAATTTTGGACCAGCTCTCGGCTCTTCTCTCTTTTTCTGGGTTGAAGTGTGAATCCTGTTTGGCAGTTTTTATTTTTTGCATTTTTTTCTGTTTGTGTGGATTTCTGTTTTAACTTTCTAATTTTTTTTATTATAATTTAATTTGACTTTGAAATTAATTTGTTGCATAAGTTGAACTTGATTGTATTCAATGCTATTTTTAAAATAAAAACAACTGAGACCATTAAAGGACGTTGTGTCCGCTGATCTAATTCAGAACATCAGCGTCGACCTTCAGTGTGAGTTTCTGTCAGTTGAGTTAAGTTTCCTTTAAGCAGCTGATGGAATATCAGAGGACTTTAGCGTGATGCTGTCTGAGTCTCCACTGAGTAACACCTGGGATTCTGTCAACAGTGAAAGGCCATGAAGGACACCACAGCACGTCTTCTCTAACTCTCCCTTCTCATGTCCCTACTCATCATCACCAGTGAAGCTCTGGTGCTCTTCAAGTTCTCATTTATTTCTCCTCTATTTGATATGAAGTGTTGTCTTCCTATTCAACTCACCTTCATATCATCTATCGCCCTCCTCATCTCCTTCATTGTCTTCTCTCTCCCTCAAGCCTCTTCTTGATGTCACTCAGTGTCACCCCCAACTGTTTCTGTTTGGACACACAAGAGGACACGCGTGGTCAGATCAGAATTCAAGTTCACTTTGTGATTTCTTTTTCTCTTTCTGTCTCCTGATATTTTCACAACACATTTGTTTGACATTTCATGACACAACTCAGATTTGATTTAACAAACAGGAATGACAATAAAGATTAAAAGAAAGGTTTAATTTAATTGATGTAAGATTGAGTTTGGGTTTGAAGAGTACGTCAAATACAGAAGACAGTTTGAAGGCACACTGGTGTGTGAGTTATTTATTAACGTTTAGAAGACATGACATCGACAAACTGGGAAATGTGAAATTCACACAACACCAATGGTAATAAGAACTAACTGGAGTGTAAAGTAAAGAAACTGGTGAAAGGCCAGGAAGACTTAAATACGTCATGTCAGTTATTATAGGATCTACAAGGCCATTTGATATCCTGAGTCAGACATTTGAGGACGTTGTCTTCCGTTGTCATTTTCTGGAGTCAAGTAAGATACTGAAATACACAAACGATTCTGTTGAATTCAGGAAGATGGCAACTTAAAGAAATTCTAAATTCTTTCTCAGAAATAATATTTTTGTATATTTCTTACCTCAGGTGTTTTGTTTAGGTGATGGATTATTATTTTAATAAACCTAGGGAGCTCTGCCCACTGCTCACTTCGCTCACCCACCTGCAGGTTTGGTTCATGCGGCACTTCAAACATTTAAAATCCTGTACAGCACCTGTCCTTTTATCTCACTGCATTGTTTCTCTTCTACCCCAGACATCCTCTGCTCCTCTGGTGGTCCCAATTCCATGAACAGGAAGATTTTCTATTCTTCTAATTGAGAGACAGAACTGTCCCTCCGACTACACACAGAGCTTGATTTACTCCTGACTTATGTTTGTTTGAAATGTCTGAATAACGCTTGTCTCTAAAATCTCCTGTGTATCTGTGCTACTCTGTGACCCAAGCGTGACTGCGTACGTGGATTTCACTTTCACCAAACCACAAATCTTTTCATTCTCATGGAGAGGTCTCTTCATTGGGAAGAAACACAACTTTTTCCTGATGGCAACACGAATTAGACAAACTACATATTTCTGACTTTTCAATCCAAACTTGCACCAACACCACCTTTTCAAAGCATCATGATGCTCCAACAATGATGGATGGAATAAAAGGCAGAAGTCTACGTGACCATCATCATGAAGTCCTTCCATGAAAAGCCTAAATCCAAAGAGGACCGTTTCATTTATGTTAGGTAGAATTCCCAGAGGGAACTGGGCGGTCTCATGGTCTGGAATCCCTACAGATTTTTTTTTTCTCCAGCCGTCTGGAGTTTTTTTTTTTTTTGTTTTTTCTGTCCACCCTGGCCATTGGACCTTACTCTTATTCTATGTTAATTAATGTTGACTTAATTTTTTTTCTTACTGTATCTTTTATTTTTCTATTCTTCATTATGTAAAGCAATTTGAGCTACTGTTTGTATGAAAATGTGCTATATAAATAAATGTTGTTGTTGTTGTTGATTATCACTCAGGGGTTTGACATTTAAAATGTCCTTACTGTTCCACTAAATAACATGATGTCTAATCACTAATGAGGAGCCTGATGAGTTATATCATTAAAACAGAAAATCTACACAGCAATAGTATATTGATATTACTGAGCTGAACTTATTGTAAGAATCGTAGACTTAACTCTGAGTACAATACAGATTGACATGTGACAATAATGTGTCTCTTAAACAGCCCTGAGATCAGCCAAATGCAAACTCTGATTCTTTAAAAATGGACAAACACCACAAAGGCAGACGTGCAGCTAAACACACTCAGCGTGTAAGTGTCAGCAGTACAGAGTGTGTCTATTGACGTGTCAGACCTTCTATTGAATTACGTTTAGGATGACATTGTGTGCTCACTTACTACGCTTACATCAGCCAACTGTAACATCATCTTGTTAAGAACACCTCAGGAGGGTCCGAATGTCAGACATTTCTACACGTAGCCCACGGACGCCGCACCTGCCAGTGGACATTTCTAGACAGCAGGCTATAGTTGGCCTCCCACTGCCTTAGAAACTCAAAAGAGAAACTGATCAGAGCAGAAAGAAACTCAGCTGGCTGTGAGGAGAGAACTCGGGTGTTTGTGGGCCATCTTGGGGATCTCAACCTGAGCTGTTTCATGAGTTGCACCAGTCTCACCAGGATGGACTCCAGCAGCCAATGCTCTGAACTTGAAACATCAGGTTTATAAGGTCCAGTAAAACCTCGATTATCAGTCAGGGGTCAGGACCGAGGATGTGACGAATAAGAGAAAAGACGGATAACAGAGCAGCTACTTTAAAAATGAAATACAGCAGATAAGTTAGCGAACAGTCATAAAAAACAATATTAACAAAATGAATTAATTTATATAATACTGTAATGACCAGCGTGATAAACAAAAACAACTCAGAGGTCCTGGAGTTTTTTACGTTTTACGTGGAGTCTTCGTTCCCTCACAAGAGGTGTCCTGTCTTACACTCCGTTATTTGGCTTACAGAGCTCACCTCCTAAACAATCAAAGAAAGCTTTCACTACCAATCAGTTCATCTCCTGCCACTCTCGTTGTGTATTTCTGATACCACAAACACTCCTGCTTATTGTCTCCTGACTCCCTGCTCCTCACCTTCCCTTCTCTCCTCACTTCTCCTGTCCGCCCCTCACAGAACAGAAGCCCCTCAGCCAGTCCCATCACTTACAGCTTTCTGCCCTTTCTGCCCCCATACTGAGCATCACAAGCTGCCTGCACGCCACAATATATTAATACAACCTGATATAACAGAATATATAAAGAAAATTACAATGCAGAAGACCATTAACATTAATACAGAATAACATTACCGTCACTGGTTTCCATTTTCAGCACATTTTTCAATTATTTCAGCATCACGCTTTATATCGTTCACTGTTGGCCTTCCTACTCCGTCATTGAAGCAATACTTGAAGAGCTGTTGCTGTTTCGTAAACGTTTAATAAGTTCAAACAGCACACACATATGTTGATAGGTCATAACAATGTTTAGTAGTTTAGTTTAATTATAACAAAAGAGAAAAGCTACAAACCGCTATTAAAGCTGAAGGTACGTAACGGACACTGGGATTTCTGTTGTTCTAATGTGCATTACTCGCAGTAGTAATCGGGAGACGCTGGCGTGCAGAAGGTTGGGTTTTTGTTAGTTAGTCCTGACAGTTAATCAAGTGACAGATAATCGAGTTTTAATGTAGATTAATAGATTTCTCTGTCACATTAAATGTACAAATTCCTTAACTCAAAGTTATTCAAACAGTTTCCATTAAACACTAAACTTCACTCACCTGCTTTTCTTTTCTTTCTGTCTCCAGCTCAACCATTTTATGCCCATTATGTCCGGTCACCACACACATCATGCAGATACAGGAAGCATCAGTTTTACAGAATATCTCCAGACTTTTCTGATGTTTCTCACAGAGTTTCTCCTTCAGATTTCTATCAGGATCAACCAGCTTGTGGTGCTTCAGGGCATCTCCTTCATAGTGAGCCTGCAGGTGAGTCTGACAGTAGGAGGCCATGCAGGTGAGACAGGACTTCACTGCTCTGAACTTCTTACCAGTACAGAAATCACACTCCACATCTCCAGGGCCGGCATAATTCTGAGAGGGAGGAGAACTGAGTGTCGTCTTCTTTAATTTCTTGATGACTTCATTCAGCAGATTATTTCTTCGCAGAGCAGGCCTCTTGGTGAAGTTTTCTCTGCACTGAGGACAGCTGCACTCTTGGCTCTGATCCCAGCAGTCCGTGAGGCACTTCAGACAGAAATTATGTCCACAGGTGATGGTGACGGGGTCAGTCAGGGTGTCCAGACACACCGAGCAGGTGAACTCGTCCTGTAATCCACACAGCTGGGCTTCAGCCATCGTCAGTCTGAGGAGAGGCAGGCAGAGAGAATCAGTCAGACAGACAAGGAAGTGACTTGAGAAGAAATGAAAGTGAAAGTTTGTCTGAGATCAGTGAGGAGGAGGAGGAGGAGGAGATTAAAGAGATAGCTGAGAGCTCACAGAGAGAACATCTGAGGAGACACTGAGGGTGAACAGTTAATGTGAGACAGGAGCTCAGAGAGTGAAGACCACCAAGTGACAGAAGAGATGACCTGTCACAGGGGGTCTGCTAAAGTGTCATTCACGTCAGTATTCTTATTTATTTATTACACACTGAAGTCCACATCAGACTCCATATTAGTCCTCTTTATTAAACAAATTATCCACCCCATAATAAGTTCTCATCTTCTGCTTATCAATAATGAATTTTTGTGTTTTTCTTTGTCCATGCCAGGAATTTATCAGATTATTCATTAAAGACCCCAACTGAAAGCCACGCAGTTTAAGAAACAGAAAAATATGATACATTAATAAACACAACGATATTAAAAATATGGAAACATTTTAAAAACTGATAACAGACAGACAGAGAGACAGACACGTAACACACAGCAGGCACTCGCCGCTCTCGGCTCCTTCACAGTTTTTTAGATTTTCTTGGTTATTCAAGTCGTTTTATCTCAGGATTTGTGAGACGTAATCAAGTCTGTTGAACAGGCTCGTCTACTCCTGCACCCTACGATTAACACACACAGATCCTAGTCACACGATTGGGTATAAATGATGCCCTCATGCCAGTCCTGCTGTAATAGCCCACCTCAGACTCATTCCACTTAAGTACATAAGAGTGACTCCTCCAGCCTGTCACTTCTCAGTGTCTCACACTGGGTCTCGCTGTCACCAGCACTAACAAATGTACAGATGTCTCTGAGACAAATGAAGGCTCGTATAACATTTGGTTTCATGCTAGTTCAAAACCAAGGGGGTCTTACTTCTGCCGCCCTTGCTCTTCTGTAGCCAGCAGACACACCACATGCACTTCAGATCAGGTCATCTACCTCAACCTATGCATATTCAGGCCTGGCCAGAACTTGGATTGGAGACCATCTAGGAAAAGCTTGCGTGTCTGCTGGATGAGGTGTTGGTGAGGCCAATAGGGGGCTTACCCAGTGGTCTGAATGTGGATCCCAATGCCCCAGTGTAGTGACGAGGACACTGTGCTGTTAAATGGTGCTGTCCTTCAGATGAAACGTAAAACCGAAGTCCTGACTCTCTGTGGTTATTAAAGATCCCTGTGTGTCCTCCATGAAGATGTCTTGGCTAAATTGCTCTCCAAGGCCTTATCATTGTGTCCCCCTAATCGTCCCCTGTCTCTCATTAGCTAACTGTTTCTCTCACCACTTCACCTTCTAATAGCTCATGTGTGGTGAGCATACTGGCACAGAAATGGCTGCTGTCACATCATCAGGTGGATGCTGCACATCAGTGGTGGTTGAAGTGGCTCCCCACTCACTTTGTAGAAGAGCTTTGAGTTGTGAGAAAAGCACAATAAAAATATGAAGAATTATTATTATTATTATTATTATTATTATTCAAGTGCAACCTCTCAGCATTAATAACACCCTCGGCAAGAAAGCAGTCATTCCCAGCATCCGTTGCTCTAATATTTACTTCAGTCACTCAAGAAATAAAGACAAAGTATAGAAATGTCAAAGGAATGTGTCATTTAATAATCTGGGATGAAATATAAGTGATCAGCGTGGACCTCAGTGTTATCATCTGCAGTGCACCACCTACTGGAATGTAAGTCATGTATTAATAAAATGCATTATGTTTTCCGTTCCAACAGATGGCACATTTCAAACATTTGTAGTAATATAATGTATAGAATGTTGGAATGACAAATACATGTGTATGTCTCTGTTAAATACAGTAGACCCCTGCAAAGTTGCGGTTCAGAGTATGCGGCCTCAGTCATTCGAGGATTTTTCCTTAGAACCTATCTAATAAATGTTAGCGGAAACCGCAAATATCCACTGCAATTTTTATAGCTTTTTTCATGGAAATACTGCACTGTAGAGAGAACAGGAAGCAGCTGTAGATGAAAACGCGACTTGGGATGGTGAAGGTAGCCAATAGAATTTGAAACTGTGACTCCCAGCAGTCCCTGCAGTGTCTCTGATTGGTCTTCTGCTGAGGCTGCTGGTGCTGTTGGGGTCAAAGGATGTCAGCGTAGCTTTTAAAAAAAGTAATTTGTGTTTCAAGTTCCTGTTTGTCTGCCTGCCTTCTGTTGAGTTCCCTGTACTTATTCATTTTGTCCTCGATCGTTTCGTACGTCTGGATTGTCTTCCGTCTGCCTGTGTACATGAGGACTGTAAGTGGATTCTTGGCCATCCTGTGAAGGAAGAAGCGCTCCTGAACCCGTCCACCCGTCTTCACCATTTCAGGAACTAGCGGTAGGACTATCTTTACATTCCCATTGAAAGTGCTGATCTCTGGACTTTCTATTTTCATCATTACGTTTCATCCATTGTCGTTTTTCATTATTTACTGCGTGTTTTGTTTGTGCTTTGTTGTATTTACCGTGTAATCGCCATAAGGTGAACAGGGGTGGTATTGCTGTTTTCATTTGTTTTCATTACATTCTTTATTTGCTGTTTGATTACCGGTTTGCTTTGTTTTTGACTCTGTTTGTGTGTGCGTTTGGGTCGGCCCAAGGCTGGCTGCGTCCCTGGAATCTCCACCATAAAAATAAATCGCTGTCTTCTCAATGGTGTGAATCTTAGCGGCACCGGACCACTACAGCATTATTTATTTCTCCTTGCTGCTGATTGGCTGTGATGCGTCTCCAGCTGAGTGTTCTCGTGTTTTCTGTTTTGTTTCTCTTAAACCTTTAACCGCCAGAACCGGCTATAGTCATTTCAAAGTGCCATTTGTGGACATGCAGGAGCTGATCAGTCAGTGCTGTACATTCATTGAGCAGCCAGCTCATGACCACTGCCATCCGCTTGTAAGCAGGGGTCTGAACACACCCCCAGAAGACACAGACGATCCTGATAAAAACCCTCTTAAAAACGCTGATAGACTACTTTCACTTTGCTCTCTCACTTGTTTGGTTTACTTGCGGCTGCTCTGTCACGTGATTTGCTTCTCGTGCTACGCTACGCTCATTTAAAAGTCTGAACAGCACCTGTCCTATTGGGCTGATTGTTTTGTTTCTCTCTCCTCCTCCAGACATCCTCTGCTCCCGTTGTGCTCCCCTATGATGTTTGTCTATTCTATAATCGATAACTAACTGCATACTGAGCTTGTTTAACTTCTGAAAGAGACCTGTTTGTTTGAAGTGCTTGAGTAAAGTTCCTGTCTCTACAATCTCCTGTGTTTCCGTGCAATTCTGTGACCCAAGCATGACACCCTGCAGCACTGCAGCCTCGCTTTCCCTGATTGAGCCGCTGCACTAGACTGGCCTGCCAGCGTCAGCGCTTACCTCTGTGTGCTCGAGTGCAGCAGTTCAAGAGCAGTTGGCTCGATGATTTCATCCATGGCGTCAGTTACATCTCGTACATATTGTTCAAGTAGTTTATTAAATAGTTTATACAGTTCATTAGCAGGGTGTAAAATGATCAGTGGTGCAGTAATTGTGATGCTCTTTACATGAATTAAAATATGTGTTCCATTAAAATTTCACATTATCTTTATAAATTGTGACGTTTACTTAAAGTGCAGCAAAAAAGTATTTCACGTCCGGGGAGGCATTAACCCCCAAGTATGTGGCAGGTTAAGAGTTAAAGCACCAAAACGCTGTTGAAACGCCCTGCACCTTCTAAGGCTTCTGGGAATGAAAACGCGCTTGTGTGAATGACAGTACATATAGCGGTAACATTGGGATTTTACATTCTAGCACTGCGGGTGACATATCAGTACAGTACTGTGCAGTATGCAGGTTTACCTTTACATTCTTTATTTTTAGGTAATGTATTAAGATGAGTATGAAATTAAATTAAAGTCATTTGGGGCATATTTAGAGTTTAAACTATATAAATAGGCATTTTTTAACCACATCCAAAATTTGCGGGTGTACTAGGAATTTGGGGAAACTGCAGGCTTCTTTATTTAATCAATTGTTAAAGGCTTGTCTTTTTTCCTTCTTTCAAGCCTGAAGCTCCGAGTCGAGGCTGTCCGCAGTTTGGCCCTCATCAGTGAAGCTGCGCGCTGCCGCTTACCGGCACAGTTATCATTTATTTTAGCCTTACAGCAGTGTGGCTCAACCTGTGGGGCGAGATATCTACAAGGGGGTCGCGAAGAAAAATGGAAATCGAAGAAGAGGCTAGTTTAATACAATAGTTATAAAATTATATATATATATATATATATATATATATATATATATATATATATATATATATATATATATAAAATAAACAAATAAAATAAATAAAGTAAAATCACACCAAGTATGTGGACTATCGACTCTGTATTATTCGTGTAAATGACCACGTGTAAGAGCCGTTTCTTTTTAGTGAAAGAGATGAGCCAAGTCCAGTGAGAATCCCTGTTGGCAGGGGCGGGACTTTATTTTGATGGGCACCCCAGGCGGCCAATCACAATCAAAGATAGACTGGGATCATACCATTATGTTAAAGAAGGAAGGGGGAAATTCTCTCTGAAGACAGCGAGTGTAGTGGTACAGTCCAGGCACACAGATCCAATGAGACGGGGAGTCGAATTGAAGTGCAAGTGCGTCTGGAAAAAGTGAAGAAATGAGCGTAAAGAGAAAAAAACGGCATCTGGCTGCATTTCGATGATATTGGAGCAGGGTCAACACCAAAACTTTACAGACATCTCAGATGCGCTCAGCCGTCCATCCAGCTCGCCCTCTCTCCTCAGGCTGCCATCCACTGACTCTGTAAAAGTGAGAAGAAGAAGAACTTCTGCTGCAGCATCCACTGTCTTGTCAACAACTGCAGGTATATCACAACCTTCTGCCACTGAAACCAAAATTAGCACATTTATTCCAAAACAATTGACCGCAGCCAGACACGTAAGTGACGATGAAGAGCTGCTAAAATGACAGCCCGTGACTTTCTGCCATTTTCATTGTGGATGACAAATAATTTAAAACTTTTGTTTAGCCTTAAACCCCATGTATGTTCTCACCAGTAGATAAACCTCATCCCAAACAATTACTCCATGACTATATAACACGGAGCGTGCATTGTGGCGAGACAAGGTCAAAAAAGCTTCAGCAGTTTGCCTGACAACTGACTGCCGGACATCCAGAACGACCTGCTCATACATGTCTGTCACTTGTCACTTTATTGGAAACTTTAAGATGACACCCACTGCACGCCCAACCTACCTGGGAAGGGGTCTCTCTTTGAACTGCCTTTCCCGAGGTTTCTTCCATTTTTCCCTAAAAGGTTTTTGGGAGTTTTTCCTTGTCTTCTCAGAGAGTCAAGGCTGGGGGGCTGTCAAAAGGCAGGGCCTGTTAAAGCCCATTGCGGCACTTCCTGTGTGATTTTGGGCTATACAAAAATAAACTGTATTGTATTATGTATCCTGCCTTCATGGCTTTTGTGAGTTTATTGAGAGACGTACTGCAGAAAACCTGGCAGAGGAGCTGCTGAGAGTGACAACAGAGTGACAAGTAGACGACCCAGTGACGTGCTGTGTTACTGTATATATACTGTATGTGACGTGGAGAGGCCTGTCCGCCGTCAGCAGACATCAGAATTCAAGTGCAGTCCTCTCTCTTACCGTTAGAGGGCTCTTCTGTAATCGCTAAAATGTCACTGTGTTAGAAATAAGACATGATAGTATTATTAGGAGTGTTTATAATATTTGTAATTTGATTTGTATTACTATAGAATGGAATAATTTAAAATGTGGAATTATTAAAATTACTAAAAAAATTCATGAATTTAATGAAAACCAAAAAAATGTTTGAATTTGCGTATATTTTATCACATGGATTTTAATTTTAAATGTTTCACAAGTGTGACTGTATATTTTGATGATGAAAACATATTAGCGATGCTCCATTGTGATCGAGACTTGAGCACTTCTGCTAACAGTGCATTCCCAAATTAAAATTTAGTGTTGTTGAGTGGATCTCAATATAATCAAAAATCTGAAAATGTGCATAAAAACTTTAATTGCCACAAAAACTAATAAGAAAAGATGGGGACACATGGAAAAAGGTTGAGAAACACTGATATAAGCAAATGTTGTACGAGCCTTCATGTGTCTCAGAGACATCTGTACATTTGTTACTGCTGGTGACAGCGAGTCCCAGTGTGTGACACTGAAAAGTGACAGACTGGAAGGGTCTGACTTATGTACATAAGTGGAATGAGTCTGATGTGGGATATTACAGAGGGACTGGCAGTAGGGAATCATCATCATCATTATCCTCCTCCTCCTCACTGAGCACAGACAAACTTTCACTTTGGTTTCTTCACAAGTCATTTCCTTGTTTGTCTGACTAATTCTCTCTGCCTGCCTCTCCTCAGACTGATGATGGCTGAAGCCCAGCTGTTTGTGTCACAGGACGAGTTCACCTGCTCGGTGTGTCTGGTCACCCTGACTGACCGCGTGTCACTGCATTGTGGTCACAGTTTCTGTCTAAAGTGCCTCACTTACTGTCCACTATGAGATATTGAACGTTAACATAAAAGAATACAAAAACACAGTCCATCTTGAGAGGCGCTACTATTTCTCTAGAATCATCCTTGTTTTATCTTGGTAGAGTAATATATATATTGCTCTACTTTCCCCTATTGTATTATTAATATGCAGCCTTAGAATACCTAATCTCACAGACTTAGCACTGTTTATAAGGTATTATTTTATATAACTTATCCCCACCTTCCCATCTATATCTATAACCTCAGGCAATTAGATGTAGTAAAAAGACAAGCAGGAGTTAAGTGACAAAGTTACAAATAATAACAAAATGCAAAGTACATTTGAATATTGGCAGGTATACAACCTGATCAAATGGTGATGTGTAATTCAGGTGGCACACAGACTTGTAGTTACTTAATGTCTCTAGTTAAAGCATCGTTGGTGCTCAGCTTTCAGCCATATGTCTGTTCAAAATGACTGAAGCTGTGCTCTTCATTGTGTTGTCTTCATCATCACAGGTTAGCAAGAGAGATGCTTCTTCATCATATGTTGGTTGGAGAGAGAGAATGTGGTTGAGCAAGCAAATTTATAGGTTTTCTCTCCAAGTCGTACAGCCAATAAGCTAACCTGGCTTTATGTGGGGGATGAGACAAAGACTTTAGCAAAGAAATGCTCATCAAACTGGTTTAAGACACATCCCCCAAATCCTGTCATAACATTACAAAGAAAAGTCGTAAACAGCGGGTTGGGCAAACACGAATGCCTCTCACCAAAGTAACACTTAACACTAGAATTACCAGAGCCTACGAAAAAACTCGTAATTCCATCCCACCTTAAACTGCTTCTTAAATCCCTTCACACCTCTCCAGCGCCTTTGTCTTCTAAATGTGCTGATAAAGAGAAGCTAGGAGCAGCCGGCTATTCCATCCCCCCACCAATTTAGAACGTGTACGAACTTCTCTCAGCTCATGCCTTGATTGAGTATCTGGGAGTGAAGTGGAGTTTTAGAGTGGAAATAATAGATCGTTGTTTGGAACACACGCATTTCATGTCTGTTCCGTTTCTACAGTAATCTGTGTCAACACATTGTTAAAACAGAAACGTTTTTTATATTCTACTAGTAGATGACAAAAATGTAGGCATAAACTATATAATGTATGAAGCCTGAAGTCCAAATAGCAAAGAAACATTTTCACAAGAATAACACAATTGCGCTTTTATTCAAAAATATAACTGCAGAAACAAAAAGCCGCCTTAACATGCGACATTGACACCAGTTTACTGTAACTGCCCCCGTGGCTCAATAGACTCAGCCCCCGCTTGGGAATCAAGAGATCACGAGTTTGGTCCTGCGCCCCTCCATTTTGAGAAGTAAACTGCTCTTATTATTACTGTTTTAGAATAAAAGCATACATTTGATTTCAGTCTGTAACAGCCGGTGCAATTTATGATCCTTGTAAAGGTTAGCTTTTTTTTTTATTCACTTTTCATTCTCTCAGTCGCATTCAGAATCAATCCATACAACCCCATCTGACACGGCTGTTTTCACTAAAGACGCGCTATAGCTCTGCAGTGTACCACGATGCATACTAACGCCCCGGGTTCTGACACACAAACGCTGGCGAAGCTGCCTTCTTCGTATCTCACCGTCACTTGCTTTTCTTTTTTTCAGTTTTATTGAGTGTTCCTGCCAGTCCCCGCATGTTGCTGTATGTTGTTTCTTTTGTACTCCAGGACATGCAGAGGAGAGAATGGTAAAGACCAGTAACTTCGGCTCTATATGCAATCATCAGACACTCCCCATCTGCCCGTGTCGTTCAAACACAGGAACATATATTGGTGTAAAAGTATAACAAAAGTGCACTTTTATTCAAGTGCACTTTTTCCATCGCCTTTTCCTGTAAGAAGCAATGTACACACTTCTCTCTATGCTGTGGTTTCTATTACACACCTGAAAGAAAGAGACAATATATGTGAAAATATCATCGCACTAATGCAATATTATTTGAAAGCGAACAACGTCAGATCGGGTGTGAATTTATGCAGGAACTGGAAATTCTCTGATGCGGGACCTTCCCCCAGGGAAGAAAGTACAGTGTCAGGTGCTCATTCAGTGTAATAGAAACCATAGCACAGAGAGTTGTGTGCACTGCAACAAGTACACGTGTCGTAAATGTAGGAAGGACGGTCCTTGGGTGTGTGGGAACTGTTAATATTTGAATGTGATGATTTTATATAGCACGGAATGAAAATCTGCACTTTTTAGCATTGCACCATGCAAGCTGTCGTATCAATTGCCTACTGTAACTTGCTTTCCTTTTTCTTCGGTTATACAGGTAGTTTTGAATAAAAGTGCACTTGTTTTGTTTGCAAATGAAGTGTCTGCGTGCACTTTTCGTGGCATTACACGTGTATTTTTGAGCATGCCCGTTTGAGCAGTATAAAAGTATTGAAAAGTATAACAAAACAACGGGCAGATGGGGAGTGTCTGATGATTGCATATACGCGAACTTACTGCTCTTTACTATTCTCTCCTCTCTGTGCCCTGGAGTACAAAAGAAACAG
>NC_053157.1:240647609-240662902 GCF_016835505.1 Polypterus senegalus | reverse complement strand
ACAACGTGTCGGAGAAACTCGAAAGCTAAAGTCCCCAAAGTTGCACAGTGCCAGAAATAAAAAAGAAGTTGTCAGATATCCAAGTCGCCATGAAGAGTTGAGTCGTAGCCCACCGTCTGAGTGTCGTATGAAAGCTTATTAGGGTACAGAGAAAAAAAAAGGCACACAGTGGGGGAAAAAAGCAGGAAATGTCAACTTTAATCTCAAATTTTCACTTTAATCATGTAGTTTATTTTGTCATTAAAGAAGAACATCATAAACTTCATCTTATAATTGTTTAATTTACTAGTTTCTCAAATCCCATCGTAACTAAAGTAGCACGTTAAATGCTTTGTTTTGTATTTGATCTTCTTTGTGCTCTGTGTGTATGAATCACTACGTGCTTCTTAAACGGGCTTTCTCTTCCTCCGACAGGACACAGAATCCATTACATTCGTGATATTACAGCTCTCTGAATAATTAAAATACTGAGATGTATACGTGATATCTTCTTCATGATGATAGGATTTAAAGCACGTTATTAAACATGGGAACACGGTGGCGGTACTGTCTCTTTCAAACATACTAACACCCAATTCCTTTCCTTACTTTTCTTCCTCCAAATACCCAATCACCACACAATCAGCTCTGTAATGGACATTAAGCCATCTGTAAACTTAGTACGAAGATTCTTCAAATCTTTTAAGGAACATTGAAATATCTTCATAGTACGTGTTTAATTATTCTATCCATCTCTCCTTCCAGCATACAGCAATCAATCAGGATCAATCTGTGAACTCGCTATTGCTGCATCACCGTGTCCTCACATGTTTAATTATTAACAATACAGATTATTTAAATGAAGTTTGTTTTATCTGTATAATATAATCAACATATTTTGCTGCATTTTATCTTAAAATGATATTGTCATCATATGTAAATATGCGCTTTATAAAGCGACGCAGGCTGTGTAATATTATAACTGTATGTCAAGTTTACAGTGAGATGATTGTACTTATAAGTACAGACAGTTCTACAAGGAGCACTTGATGGACTGATTGACTGCATTTAGAGTTCTTGGGATAAAACTGTTTGTGAACCGCGAGGTCCGTACAGGAAAGGTTCTGAAGCGTTTTGCAGTGTCTGAGGCAGCGTGTGCTTGATGCTGTGTCCCGATAATTAATCTTTCCGATCAGCTGCTGCTGTGATTCACACTCCGATACAGTGATATAAATACTCCGAGTGGTGCAGTGAGAGTGATATGGAAAAAGATGATCCGCTATTGTAACTCCTAACGGGAGCTGCTGAAAGAAGAAGAAGGTGCAGTGAGAGTAAAAAGGCTAAAGCAGTTGAGGTATTTGGAATACTTTGGCTATTCCCTGGACCATTATGTTGTTACTGGTTAATTACAATCAGATGCATTAAACTAATAAACAATATGCGGTGTGGCAGTAGGGGCAGTAGTGCACCCTCGAACCCTCAGGTACGACTCCTGACACCAGGTAACAGTCCAAGACCTTTTATTATTTTCTTACAGTGCACCAAGCACCTTCCACACTCTTCTCAAATACACACACTCCAATAAACTCAATAACCACTCCTCCTCGCCCAGACACTTTGCTCCTCTCCCACCCAGCACAGCTCAGTGTCTGGACTGAGGCAGCGTCCTTTTATAGCCCCTGACCCGGAGGTGTTCCTGTCCCAGGAGTCCACAGTTCCCTACTCCTTCCGGGTCAGGGCAATCAGTCCATTACTTCAACCCGGGAGCACGCCATACCTTCCTGTCACATGACCGTGACGTACTCCCGGGTCATAAGGCTACGGAGCCCATAAGTCCCCCACAGCGACTCCTGGTGGCGCCAAGGTATCCAGCAGGGCTGTGTATAAACACCACAGAGTCCATAAGGCCCTGCTGGACCTCGAACACGATCCGCTGTCTGGAGAGCTCCTCCTGTCGGCCTGGGGTGCGGACCGCCTCGGAAGCCGGCAGTCTTCCACAGTTCCCCCCCTTAGTGAGCGACTTCTGGGCGGGCGTCCGGCCCGAGGGGCGTCCTCCTCCAGGAGGGCGCGTCATCCGGCCCTGAATGCGTTGTCCCTGTCCTCGGCGAACCTTGGAGGGGCGGTGTACTTCCTGTCCCCCCGGGGACAATAGCGCCTCTCGTGGCCCGGTTGCCGGCAATTATAGCACCGACGAAGCCCTCCTGGTTGCTTCCCTCTGCGGGACCAAAAACACCTCGGGAACTCCGTCAGCGTCAACTCCGCCCCTTCACCTGCCAGGGAGGGCATTACGGCCGCTTGCTGCCCTCAAGCCTTCTCTTCATTATGTCGGGAGACCCACCTTTCCTTTTGGGGATCTCCCGCTTGATTTGGGGCTTGCGCTCAGCCTGAGGCTCTCTATGGAAAGGAGAGAGCCTCTTTGCTGTCTGCACACCCGTGGTCCTACGCTTATTAGGTTCCGCGTCATTAGTACCGACTTCGCCCGATGTACAGCACCAACCAGCTGCACCGGCACGGCGGCGCTTCCCCGGCACTCCTATCACCGGCGTTAACCCGCGCTTAAGACCGGTCGGTCCTCGGGAGCCGTACTGCTCGGAAAGCCACGCCACGCCGCATGCCCGGGCCGTTTGCTCCGTCGCCGACCATTCGGTCATCATGCCCCAGTCCCTTGTCGGGCACACAGTGCTTTGACACGCGCTACTCATACTCAGCGGTGCCCGATCGCACTGTGTCCCCTTACACTCTACGCGGGAGGGACTCACCTGTACTCCCGCGCGATCATCTCGGAGGTTCCGGCCCAGCCGCTGCATCGTAGTCCTGTAGGCGCTTTAGCGGGGCTGCAGCCGTCGCTCCCAAGTCCTCCACACGTTCCTTCAGCTGTTGTAAGTCCTGTAAGAAACGGTGCAGGGGCTCGAGGTATTTCGAGACCCGTAAGTCAAACAGTTAGTTATCACGGCGGCTGCATTTTCGCTTCGCTTGAGCTTACCTTCCGGCCGGAACCAATGAGCACGCGCCTCCAGGCACGTGTTCGCTGGGTCGCGCAAAGGCTCCTGGGAGTTGGAGTCCTCAGAGGGACGGCTGGCTACTACAAGCCGGCTGCGATCTGCCTTCTCCTTTACCGCGGCAGACTCGTCAGCCACAACCCGTCCCTCTTTGTCGGCTTTTTTTTTCGGCGGCGCCCGCCTTCCCTCCGAGGAGGCTCGGACCCGTTAGGGGCGACCCGGCCTCGTCCGGGCCATTCCGGTTTCCTCCACCGTCCCCGACACCCCGCGGGTGACCAGTCTGTTGTCCCCACCGCGGCTGTCTCTAGCCGCTTTCCCGCGACTTGCCTTCTGGGAGCCGCGGCCATTTTGCCGAAGCACGAGGTAGTCAGTTGCGGCACCGCTGCAAGTTTCTCGGCGGGCGTCTGCAAAACATGATAAAAGACGGGGCGTCCGGGCGGTTTACCTGCAGCCGCCTCCGCAATGGAATGCGGCACCCCCGGACCGTCTAGGGAGTATGATGCGCTCGGCAGTTGTCCGTGTCCCGGGTCTTTCGCGGCCCGGGCTTGTTTGGCCCGTATCAGCGCTCTGTCTTCCTCGCTCCCGGTCAGGTAGGTCCAGGACTCTCGTTGCCCGTCAGGCCCTGCAGCCAGCTGGGACTGACCTTCTTTTTCCCGGTCTTTTTCCCCATTACTCCGGATCGGACCAACGCTCACAGTTGTAGGTTCCTCTGTAGCGGGTGGTGTTTGCACCTCCGTAAAAAGATGTGGAACCCACCGAGGGTTGTCTGCCCACACAAAATTTATTTTTTATGCAGGTCCTCTGCCAACAGACGGCCAGAGAATCCTGCCGACTACGCCAGTGTGGCAGTAGGGGGCAGTAGTGCACCCTCGAACCCTCAGGTACGACTCCTGACACCAGGTAACAGTCCAAGACCTTTTATTATTTTCTTACAGTGCACCAAGCACCTTCCACACTCTTCTCAAATACACACACTCCAATAAACTCAATAACCACTCCTCCTCGCCCAGACACTTTGCTCCTCTCCCACCCAGCACAGCTCAGTGTCTGGACTGAGGCAGCGTCCTTTTATAGCCCCTGACCGGAGGTGTTCCTGTCCCAGGAGTCCACAGTTCCCTACTCCTTCCGGTCAGGGCAATCAGTCCATTACTTCAACCCGAGCACGCCATACCTTCCTGTCACATGACCGTGACGTACTCCCGGGTCATAAGGCACAACGGAGCCCATAAGTCCCCCCACAGCGACTCCTGGTGGCCAAGGTATCCAGCAGGGCTGTGTATAAACACCACAGAGTCCATAAGGCCCTGCTGGACCTCGGAGCACGATCCCGCTGTCTGGAGAGCTCCTCCTGTCGGCCTGGGGGTGCGGACCCGGCCTCGGAAGCCGGCAGTCTTCCACAGCGGTTAGTTTTTTGTATTTATAATGCCGCGTCAGGAATGTACATCTAAGAAAGAAAGAGTAACCACACAGGAACAGTAGCACTGCTTTGACGCTGGGTGCCGCCAGTCTGCAAAACCAAGTGGAGAACTTGCGTACGACAAGGTATGAGGTACCGTGGAAAAGTGCGTAGCTTTACACCAAGTTTAGGTTTTATACATCGCGATTTGAATGTGGAAACGTTCCTACGCAACATTTCTGTGTGTACGCACCGTTTATATATGAGGCCCCAGGACTTCTGAGTTGTATTTGCTTATTATGCTGGTCGTTACAATATTATATAAATTAATTCATTTTGTTAATATCATTTTTTATGACGGTTTGCTAAACTAATACACTCTATGTCATTTTTAAAGTAGCTGCTCTGTTATCCGTCTTTTCTCTTATCCGTCACAGCCTCGGTCCTGACCCCTGACTGATAATCAAGGTTTTACTGGACCTTATAAACCTGATGTTTCAAGATCAGAGCATTGGCTGCTGGAGTCCATCCTGGTAAGACTGGGGCAACTCACGAAACAGCTCAGGATGAGATCCCCAAGATGGCCCACAAACAACTGAGTTCTCTCCTCACAGCCTGCTGAGTTTCTTTCTGCTCTGATCAGTTTCTCTTTTGAGTTTCTAAGGCAGTGGGAGGCCAACTATAGCCTGCTGTCTAGAAATGTCCACTGGCAGGGGTACGAGCGTCACGTGGGCTACGCGGAGAAATTTCTGACATTCAGACCCTCCTGAGGTGTTCTTAACAAGATGATGTTACAGTTGGCTGATGTAAGCGTAGTAAGTTAGCACACAATGTCATCCTAAATGTAATTCAATAGAAGGTCTGACACGTCAATAGACACACTCTGTACTGCTGACACTTACACGCTGAGTGTGCTTAGCTGCTCGTCTGCCTTTGTGGTGTTTGTCCATTTTTAAAGAATCAGAGTTTGCATTTGGCTGATCTCAGGGCTGTTTAAGAGACACATTATTGTCACATGTCAATCTGTATTGTACTCCAGAGTTAAGTCTACGATTCTTACAATAAGTTCAGCTCAGAAATGTCAATATACTATTCCTGTGTAGATTTTCTGTTTTAAATGATATAACTCATCAGGCTCTTCATTAGTGATTAGACATCATGTTATTTAGTGGAGCAGTAAGGACATTTTGAATGTCAAACCCCTGAGTGATAATCCCACGAAATGTATGATTATGACAAAGACTCTGAACTTTCTTATTTGGTAAAACCATAACAAGTCCAGCGGGAGTGTAAAGAACTTACTAGAAGTGTAAGTCTGACCATCTAAGCCAAATTTCAAATCCCCCATCACTACTACACAACCTCAATGTACAGTAAGTTCAGATAAAGACACTTAACTTCAGTCCACCATTTGGTGTTTCTTTAAGTAAAGAACTAGTGTCACATCGGCTCTGCCAGGTCTCAGTAAGTGACACAAATGTGGCCAAGTCCTCGCTGGAATATTAAAAGAGCTCGATTCACAGGTGAACACATGTTTAGAAACCAACATCTTAAACAACAATGAAGTCTATGAAGTGGCCTGATATTTATCAGTTTATTATGAATCAGGTCACTAATATCGCCATCTAATTTTTGATCTGTTTATGTTTTCTGTTGTTTGGCTATCACTTGATTTGGATTTATTTACATAAATCAGTTCTTCAGATGTCCCTGAAAGCAGACATGTAATTGTAGGACAGACTGGCACTGCTTGGTCAGAAGTCTTTCTCTTAAGCTGCCACCACCTGCCCCTCTTTTATTGACTCGTACCTTCAGCTCAGATGTCAGTTCACTTCACCAGGACTCTCCTCGACAGTTGTGTGTCATCTGATCAGTCTGATCAAACACAGCAAATGACACCCAGCGATGTCTCAGTTTGTCACTCTTTATCACTTTGTTACTGAAGAAGGAGACAAAACTCAACTTGATGGACAACACTTAGCAGGAATTAGTAGTAAAAATGTTGGATTTCTGTTCATCCAAGACACCTACAGCAGCAAGTCCACTTCATCCTTTATAACCCTTTGTAAGCACTAGAACTCTGATCTCTGCCCCTGGATTATCTTCTGCCCTGTAGTAAGACCCTTATTGTAGCCAACGCAAAGGCTAAATGATCTCTTCTGCTCCAAAGGGTAACATAGTGGCAGATGGTAAGAGGTGAAGACTCCGGTAATGGAGTTGAACGTGGGGGTCTCATTCAGTCCTGACTTGATAATGAAAAGCAAGGTGCACAAGTAAGAGAGACCACCTATAAAATCTGTAAAATTACTGAAGGAGGACATCAAACAGCAGTTGTATATTTTTTGTCACTAAACGATAAACAGTAAGTGTGAAACCTCAAAGACTTTAAACTGCAGAACAACTCACAGTTACAGGAGAAAAGGACAAGAGAGACAAAAGAATCTGTTAGAAGAAAGACAAAGCAAACTGAATGTTCTTAAATGTGTGACAGAGGAAGCTCTCCATGGACACAACAATCTGGACAAAGCGTCACCTCCACCTGAGTGACCATAAACCAAGTCAGGAGGTCACCTGCTCGGAGTCTGAGAACTTCTGACTGTGACTCGGTTGTTACGATAAAGCCAGGAGGTGAATTCTGGGAGTTGACATCCCCATAACTGTGTGAAGGAGAAGGCTTAGCTGTTGTGAGGGTCTCTTCATAAATTCAGTAAGAAAACTAAAGTGGACTTGAATCAGTTCAGAGCAGCGTCTGACACACACAGAGGAGCTATAAGGGAGTGTAGACAACCTGTGAGGAAAACCAAACTGCTATCACAGTGCTGACTCGAGAAACTTAATACGTAACTAAGAACTGATGCAGAACTGAGACGAGAACTTTTAAATTCTGGTTCTGAATGAATGATGTTTACTGGTAAATTTGTGGGATAAAAATTATGTGGAATTAAATCATCAGTTATGTGCCTTTCTGTAAGAGAAAGAACCAACTAAGGTAACAGAGACTCATGTTTGGTGTTGTCTGTTGATGTCGTCTGTCTGTATACACTTGAATACGCATATCTTCAGCTGTCCTTATATTAGAAATACATTTTATTTTTCCACTGTGACTCTTCCCTGGTAGAGTTTGCATGTTTTCATTGTGTATATGGAAGATAAACAATTTATGTATTAGCAGTATTTGCATAAATGGACATAAAAGTAATTAACAGCTTCTGAAGCATTAGATTAAGCATAAATTAGAATGACAAGCTAATAATATGATATGTCAAGCAAATGATTAAATAAAGACATAAGTTATATTGCATTTTCTAGTTAAAGCCTGATTGAAAACTACCAATATTGGGAAAGGAAGGATAGAACAGGAAGAGAATGATGTGTAGAAACTACCCAAGGACAAAAAAGAAAGGAGAATAAGAACACCTGTTGAGTGATACTAATAACAAAATGTAGAAGAAATGGTCAGGATAGGTACGTGAAAAACAATCTGGAATAGTGAGTCAGTAGAAAACAGCAAAGGCCTTGTGACAACGAAGTCAAGAAGATGTAATGTATGAAAAATAAAATTACTATATTCATGTACTAGTATACATAAATCTAGAAATATATATAAGCATTAACCTTAGTGCAGAAATTAAAACAAGTCAGGCATGCCAAGCAAGTGATTGAACAAAAGCACATGCCATATTTCTTTTTAATTAAAACTTGGCTTTAAGCTACCAAGTATAAACTAGCATGCAAGCCAAGGAAGGGGATGTGATAAGAGTGCCCAAATATGGAAGAAGGAACTTCTGCTAAGCCAAGGCCAATAAAATTGAACAAAACAGAAAGTAAAAATGGACAACAGACAGTGAAAATACCGGAGGCCAGCTACTGGGGAAGTCAACAGATCATAGCATTCTCATGAAAACTCGAGGTATCGGCTGGGCAGGTGTAGAGGGGAGTCAGAGAAAAACAGCAAATGAGCTAATCTGAGCGAGGTCGGAATGATAAGAAATGACTACAACAACAACATTTATTTATATAGCACATTTTCATACAAAAAATATAGCTCAAAGTGTTTTACATAATGAAGAATAGAAACAAAAAAGACACAGTAAGAAAAATAAGTCAACATTAATTAACATAGAATAAGAGTAAGGTCCGATGGCCATGGAGGACAGAAAAAACAAAAGAAAAAAACTCAAGAAAGCTGGAGAAAAAAGTTAAATTTGCAGGGATTCCAAACCATGAGACCACCCAGTCCCCTCTGGGCAAATATACGTTTTAAGGACTATATAAGTTTTGAGTTCTGAACTGTTCAGGGCTCAGCTCAGTTTGGCCGTATTGGGTTGAGTCCATGTTATTATTATTGTTATTTTATTGTAATAAAACCATAGACTCTGTTTGCCTATTCTGAGTCTCCTAATAGCCTTCATTTCAGGTAAAAAGACTTGTGGTGACAATTTTTTGCCATGACATGTTCATGTGGGTTTCCTCCTACAATCGAAAGACATGCAATTTAGGTGGACTGGGGCTTTGGAACATTAGCTCTATTGTGTGTGTGTGTATTCAACCTCGATTTTCTTGTTTTTCGTCTATTCTTAGGGCATCTGCATTAGGGGGCTCTCAAAAACATGGCCTGTTAAAGCCCACTGAGACACTCCTTGGGTGATTTTTGGATAAACAAGAAATAGAAATTGTGTTCTTTCCAGTGTGAGGTGCGCAGAGGGAAGAGTAAAGCAGACAGGCCTGTTCCTTGTGCTGCTCCAGCGTTGCTCACACAATCATTGAGTCTGCCTGACAGATAGTCCATCATCAGGACACCACAGGCTCACCCACCTGCACATCTCTGAGCTGACCCCTTAACAGGGATGGCTGGGTGGTCTTGAAGGCTCTGGTGAAACCAAAACACATAAACATAATAAACATCTCTTAATTATAAGAGACAAGACGTGATCTTTCTGAAGAGACTTTTTGGTCCAGGGAGATGGAAGCAAGATCCGCAAGATGGAGACATTGGCCATTTCGAAAGTCAACAAAAATGAAAGTAAAGATCGAATTCACACAGATAAAAGGAAATTATTACTCGGTGAAATAACAGAACAGTGAAAAGAGATTGAATATATTGTTCAGATTGAAACTTTAAGTCGGAGACTTGTAGATCGTCTAATTCGTGTTGCCATCAGGGAAAAGTAGTGTTTCTTCCCAATCCCGCGAGAAATAAAAGATTTCTGGTTTGGTGAAAGTGAAATCCACATACGCGGTCACACTTGGGTCACAGAGTGGCACAGATACACAGGAGATTTTACAGACAAACGTTATTTAGACACTTCAAACAAACACAAGTCTCTTTCAGGAGTGAGTTGAGCCCCCTGTGTAGTCGGAGGGGACAGTTCTGTCTCTCAATTAGAAGAATAGAAAATCTTCCTGTTCATAGGGGCGCGCCTCGGGAGATGGACAACCACAGAAGCAGAGGATGTCTGGGGGAGAAGAGAGACAAGGCAGTGAGACAGAAGGACAGGTGCTGTACAATGTTTTAAATGTTTGAAGCACCGCACGAAACAAACCTGGGGGTGGTCGAGCGAAGTGAACAGGAGGCATCGCTCACTAGTTTTATTAAAAATAATAATCCGTCACCTAAACAAAACACCTGATTTAAGTAATATATAAAAATATAATTTCTGAGTTTTAGAATTCCTTTTAGTTGCCTTCTTCTTGAATTCATCAGAATTATTTGTGTTTTTCAGTATCTTACTTGACTCCAGAAAATGACAACGGCAGACAACATCCTCACATGTCTGACTCAGGATAACAAATGGCCTTGTAGATCCTCTAATTACTGACATGACGTGTTTAAAGTCCTCCTGGCCTTTCACCAGTTTCTTTACTTTACACTCCAGTTTGTTTTTATTATTTTTGGTGTTGTGTGAATTTCACATTTCCCAGTTTGTCGATGTGATGTCTTCTAAACGTCAAGAGCTAACTCACACACTAGTGTGCCTTTAAACTGTCTTCTAGATTAGACTCACTCTTCAAGCCAAAACTCAATCTTACGTCAATTAAATTAAACCTTTCTTTTAATCTTTATTGTCAGTTCTGTTTGTTAAATCAAATCTGAGTTGTGTCATGAAATGTCAAACATATGTGTTTGTAAAATATCAGGAGTCAGAAAGAGAAGAAGAAATCACAAAGTTAATGTGAATTCTGATATGACCTTGCGTGTCCTCTTGTATGTCCAAACAGAAACATCTGGGGTGACACTGAGTGACATCAAGAGGAAACTTGAGGAGAGAGACACTGAAGGAGACGAGGAGGGCGATGGACGAGATGAAGGTGAGTGGAATAGCAAGACAACACTTCATATCAAAGAGAGGAGAAATAAAAGAAAACATGAAGAGCTGCAGAGCCTTACTAGTGATGATGAGTAGGGACACGAGAAAGGAGATTTAGAGAAGATGTGTTGTGGTGTCCTTCATGGCTTTTCACTGTTGACAGAATCCCAGGTCTTACTCAGTGGACACTTAGACAGCATCACCGTAAAATCCTCTGATATTCCATCATCTACTTAATGGGGACAAAACTCTACTGACAGAAACTCACATTGAAGGTCGACGCTGATGTTCTGAATTAGATCAGTGGGCACAACGTCCATTAATGGTGTAAGTTGTTTTTATTTTTAAAATATCATTGCATATATTCAAGTTCAACTTATACAACAAATGTCTTTCAAAGTCAAACTAAAAAATAAAAAAAAATCATAAAGTTAAAACAGAAATCTAAAAACACAAAAAAAATTGAAAACTACCAAACAGGATTCACGCTGCAGCCAAGAAAGAGAGAGAAGAGCCGAGAACTGGGCCAAAATTCCTAATAATTTAAATAGATAGAAAAACAAAATAATAAAAAGGCAGAATTTCCTTTTCCCCTGCTATGATTGCTTATTTTAAAGTTTTATTAATTAGATCTTGCCATATTTTATAAAGGTTTTGAACAAATCTTCTAAGTGAGAGTTTTTTTTTTTTTTTAAATGTCAAACATCAGTGACTTATCACAGGTGTGCTTGGGGTCTTTAAGTTCAGCAGAACAAGAAAACGAGCTCACAATATGCTAAAGGCAGTTACAGTCATTGTGTCTTCCTTCACTTTAGGCCCCTCTGGTAGCCCACCAACCACAGCTGTTAGTGAGTTAGGAGTGATTGTGACTCCAAAGGTGTCTGATAAAACATTCAAACATTTTGGCTTTTAGCTGTGCCTTATGCTTTTGTGATTTTCTGTATTTGTCAGCCTGTGCTTTGTTTTTCAACAACCGTCTTTGGATTCTGTTTGGAAACTTTGTTTTGGATTGGCTTGTATGGCTCAAAAGAGTGTCTGTGTATTTGTAATACATCTTTATGATGAATAAATGTTTAATTATATAAAGATTCTATGAGGGCCATTATCTATCTATCTATCTATCTATCTATCTATCTATCTATCTATCTATCTATCTATCTATCTATCTATCTATCTATCTATCTCTTATGTGTAGCACATGCTGATCCTCTGATCACTTTGTCACTAATGCTCCTCAGCTTTTTACCAAAGTCTTTAAATTATTCTACAGAACTGGTGGTCTGATCCGTCCACTTGTAATTTTTCACTTAGAACTGGGCACATGTGACAGTGACAACTGGATCCTTCCATCTGTACTCCAGCCAGTATCCTATCCGGCCAACCAGGGAGGTTTTCCACATGTGCATCAAAAGGCAAAACACCATATTAGACTCTCTGTATCTGGTGTAAAGCTTCATCTAAATTCCCTAATAAATGAATCTGATGTTATCATTTCTTCCTTATTCTAGTGGTTGGTTAGGAGGTGACCTTTTAGGTTTTCTCATCCTCACCTTCTATCGCAGAGTTATGTGAGTCACAATCCAGATGTACAAAGTTCTAAAAACAGCAGAACACCTCCAGAATTGGGGTTGATGCTCCTGGACAGCAGACATCTTTTACCTCAGATTTACTTACCACATAGTAACACACAGCCAGGTGTCATCATATAAGTATGAGTCAATGTTACAATAGCAAATTCATTAGTAATAATGCAAAGTTCATAAATGAAGTAGAAATACATCAGACATGGAAATAAAGACACAACTCTGAGCTTTACAATGAAAAAGAGATGGAAGAAGGTAAATATGCAAAAAGTTCATGAAATTAAAGGAAATCTGATACCCCTTGACCAACACCTAGACCCTCTTGTTTAATATCTCCATCTCGCTGGTCTGACACGGTGACGTCTGACACCACAAACTAGAATACAACTGATATACACACGTCTCTGGTCCAGAAATTGTTTTATTTTAATATAATTACCTTCTAACACACAAGTTAACTCCTCTCTACAAATTCTTCTTCTTTATTCCTGCTGTGTGTTGTCCATATCCACTCCTAACCTCAGTCTGAGCAGGAGATGCCCTTTTTAAAGGCAGATTTTTATACAAACTACCTGTTCAAATGGAGTCCTCACAAGACAGTAGAGGTGTCCCCAGCAGCTCCTGCAAATGGCTCTCAAGATCCTTCACAAGAAAGCCTTTTATGACTGTGTATCTCATAAAGTCCTGCAGTTTCCTTAATAGCAGCAACAGCAGAGTGATGATGTTACTCGACTAAATGGAGGGAACATATTATATGGGAGTCAGTCTGCAACTGACCTTCCATCTGCAAATAAAGTACCACCAGTCACTCCAGCCAATTCAAACTGTCCTTCACAACATCAAAATAGCAACAAATGTGCCTCATGATTGGTTATTCTTATCCGGTGACTCAATTCTAAATCTTTATCCTATTTATTCAGGTGTCTGTAGTAAGAGAGGTGGAAGAAAATGAGAAGAGCTTCACTGCTCTGATACGGTGCATTGAGGAAACCCACAGAAAACTGACTGAGAGGATCAGAGAACAAGAAAAGAGAGAAATGGAGAAGGCTGAAGGAGTCATGGAGCGACTGGAGAAGGAGATTGAGGAGCTGAAGAGGAGAGAAGCTGAGGTGAAGGAGCTTTCAGAGACCAAGGACCATCTCCACTTCCTACAGGTGAGAGCGACACTTCACAGGGAGTCTGATCAGACTGGGGTGTGTGGGACCTGAGAACAATTAGAGAGAAATTTAAAAGATCTGAGGAGTTTGTACAACATGATAAGAACAGGCCATTCAGCCCAACACAGATCGTCTTTTCATATTTCCTTAACATTTCCAATATTCTTTTTACAAATATCTCAAAGTTGGTAACTTCAACTACATGACAAATCGATGAATCTACAGCTGTCTGTGTAAAAAAGTGTTTTTTTTATGAAGTATAAAAGATCACCTCTAATAAAGGATGGTGCCAACTCTTCAACCAGGCTACCTCCTGATGTCTCCATCCTTAAACTGATGATATTCAAATCATTCAGCATTTCCTCACAGCTCAGACCCCACAGTCCAGTCTCGTCTCTCGCCTCCCATCTTTCTCATTTGTTTTTCTCTCACACTCCACACAATAGTCCTGATGTCGACTGTGTTTCACAGACATTATGGAGATTCAGTTCTTGATTTACACTACAAACATTGTGGTCGCTAAATAACTCAGCATTGCGTTGTTTTCTCTCTTTTGTATGGTTGATGATGATGATGATGGTGATGAAGAATCAAAGGCTCCTAGGATTTCCTCACAAGTCACACTTAGGAGCTGCAGACCTTCAATTGTATAATCATATTAAAGAGCTTTCTCCCTACATGTGTTATTCTTTATATTTAATTTAATTAAGTTTGTCTCAGAACCATAAAAAGCTGAACGCCTTGTTTTGTGTGCCAAGTCAATTCTGGACCCTCCTGCCCCCTCAGTCCCTTTATCTTGACTCTCCTCTCATGGTGTCCTGTGTGAAAAGATCATTGATAGTTAAGGTTGATAATCTCTGATGCTCCACTACACTCCACCAAATAATCTCTCATAAATAACCAACAAGTCAATGACAGGTGTTCTCTCCATCTAAACCCTCGCTGACTGCCCACCACACTGATCCTTCATTCAGAAGAGCCTCCTCTTATCAGTATGACTTACTTTTTAATGTCTCCTTTCTGAAATCTCTTCCCCTCTTCTCTCCTGATTCAGACTTTCTCCTCTCGCTGTGTCCTTCCTGCTGATGGAGACTCACTGAGCTTCACTGTCACCGCTGATTTCTCATCTGAGGACCTCAGAAAGGAGCTGTCAAGCCTGACAAAGAGTCTGGAGAAGATCAGCCAGGGAGACATCATGACAAGGACTTCATCAGGTACAGCTTCTTTCACTTAACTTTAAGATTCTTTTTATTTTGTTTGCTTTCCTCAACTTAAGATTAATGAACAGAAATGTGTTTTAAATGGCTAAGCCGGCTCAGAGCACAAATGAATTGCTTATTTCAGAACAGAGAAGACGTTAATGGACTCAAATTGAGCTCAGCGTCAGTGCTTTATAACATCAGAGCATCTCAATCTGCTCCTGCTGTCTTTGCTGTCCATTACATTCTGCTGGATGGAGTCCACGTTAAAAGTTCACGTTCATCCATTTTCAACTGTGCTCCCCCTGAGCTCTCGTGTTTTATATTCCTGCTGTTGTTTGATCAGAAGTCGTATCTCCCACCGACATTTAAAAGGAGTTTACACACCAAAAGCATTTTATTTAATTTATTTTGGTGGTGAAGATAAGCAAATTGGAGGACTGCGTCAGAACTCTGATTACTTAAGGACCACCTGAACATTTCAGTGAGTGCAGCCTCAGAGTAAAACACACTTTATAAATTATGAATTACGTACATTTACACATAAAGACAGCGATTTGTTTAAACACAAACTAAGGTCAAGCAGCCAAGAGCACAGGGTCCATCCCGGCCGTCCACCAAATTAGACATTTACTGTATGTGTGTATTGTGAAATAAGCAGAGAGAGTGGGC
>NC_053157.1:240572477-240647109 GCF_016835505.1 Polypterus senegalus | reverse complement strand
GGCATTGCATTAAGAATCTCCTCCAGGCTTATACTACTGAAGACTGTAGAACTCCAGTCACACTCAAAACATAGAGATTCAAACTAAACAAATTGTTGTGCTTTAAATTAACTAATCTCTTCTCTATATATAATCTTCATTTGGATCTTGATATTTCTCTGCGAATTCATGTTCAACCGATACGGTATCCTTCAATAAGGGTGCGCACAAAAAGGCAAGCTTCAAAAGGGCGACCGCAATTGGGCGCATCGAGTAAAGGGAAACGCAACAAAATTAATTACCCAAAGGCAATGATTGAACGTATAAAAAGGCAAAAGCAAGAATATCAAAACATCCAATTAATTAATGCATGAACTCAGGGCCGTTTGAAGGAATTTGGGGGCCCCAAGCAAAATGGACATGGAGGCCCCCCGCACGCACGCACAGGAACCACAGCATAGCCATACAGTTTAAATTCACTCACAATTTATATAAATAAAAAAGGTTTACAGTGCAAATACCCAGGCCAGCTCGGGGCCCCAAGCAATTGCTTGGTTTGCCTGCCTTGTCGCGACAGGCCTGCATGAACTTCTAAGCGAGACGAACATTTTTCAATCCTATATTCAGTGCATTTCCAGATGTGTTTCCCATTGAAAGTTTTCTCCATTCTGAATGTGTAGCCTTCCTCTATGAGTAGATGTGCACCTTTGTTGCTCTTCACATATTCCAGAGCCATTTGAACTAAATTATCTACGAACGCGTTTATTCGCCGCGCCCATTTGAGGTCACCGTTTTGAAGCTCGCCTTTTGTGCGGCCCTTGTTAAATAGAATATATAAGTCAGACACACCTCTGTGATTTTCTATCAGTCGGTGTTTGGAGTTCAAGAAAGAAGCATTGGTTCTTCCTTACTCTTTTGATTGCCACAAAGCAACCTGTGAGATTGGACAACATGTGGTGGAACTACTGTCGACACTAGCATCTGTGTTTAAATCACTGGCAATGGCAAAAAAAAATTCAAAGTCCACCTTGAGTGGCAAACAAAGACTACTTTGAGTAGTAATCGTGCCTCGAGTACAAAAAATTAAAATGAAAAGAAACAAACTTGATGAGGAGAGAGAAGAAAGGTTGAGAAGAGATCGTGAGAGGAAACGACAGTGGAAACGAGACGGACTGTGAACGGAGTCAGAGACTCTCAAAGCAAAGTCAAAGACGACAACACCAGTTGGCAGAGGAGACCGAGAGTCACCGTGAACAAAGGCTGGCCAGGCAACATGAAATAAGTCAGCCAAATATTTCCAGAGAAAGCTAAAACCAACGTCTACAGAGGATGGAACAACAAAATCATAGGCGTAGACAAGAGTCAGAAAGTCAACGGCAATAATGATTAATGATGCAACGTGAAAGTGATCAAAGACGTTTAGCTAATGAAACCGACCACGAGAGAAATGTTAGGCTTCAAATTTGTCGTTCTATGTACCAAATGTCAAGACAACCACAACCTGAACTTGAATATATTGCACTTCGCCCATTCAATGAAAATGATGTTCCTGAACATTATTGTGGAGCAATGACGGAAATATGTCAATATTGTCAATCAACTAACTTTAAATCGGAAAGACCAAGTGATGGCAAATTTACATCTTGCTGCCATAAAGGAAAAGTTCAACTTCCACCATTGCATGATTATCCAGAAGTGAGGAAACAATTGATAACAAATACCCATGAACATTCCAAAAATTTCAAAAACAACATATGTTCATACAACAGTGCTCTTGCTTTTGCATCAATGGGAGTGCAAGTTGAACACGTAGCGGGACGGGGACCATACTGCTACAAATCTATCATAAAACCTCAACTTTGCACCCACCTAAGGTGAACCAAGAAAATTTGCTAAAATATATATTTTGGATGCGGAACAAGCACTACAACAACGCATGGGAATTTTAGAGAACGCTGGCTGTTTACCATCCGTAATGGAAATTCTTGGTAACATTTTGAACGAAATAAATCCGTATGCAGAAGCATACAAAATGATGAGAGATTTTGAGCAGGAAGAGATTAACATAGCCAGGGAGGAAGGGAGACCAGAACGAGAAGTTTACATGTGGATCCACCAAGATAAGGCAAATGATCAAAGACGTTACAACGCTCCAACACCAAATGAAATAGCAATTGTATTTCGAAGCGACGATGGTGAACCCCCATTTGAAAGAGATATTTGTGTCTACCCAAAGAATGCACCAATGCAAAATATATCAATCTTAAGTCGGCACTGTGATCCAATGACTTACCCAATTTTGTTTCCATATGGGGACAAAGGATGGATAAGTGGAACGAAATTAGTAGGTGCTGTCAAGCAAGAAAACTTGACGCATCTCCAATATTATGCTTACTGATTGGTGACTTGAAATGAGTTCAAACCTATCTTCAGTGCTGGAAAACTATTCCAACAGTACGTGGTGTATGCGTATTGCAAGATAGAAGCTAATCGAATTCACTTCCATAGATCAAATCAAGCTCAACTCAGGAGCGAGCTCTACTCTGGTTTAATGGACCATGTAAATAATCTTACAGAGAACGAAAGTGTAAAGCCTGGTACTATCTATATTTTGCCTTCAACATTTCAAGGAAGCCCTAGAGCTCATCAGCAGAACTTCCAAGACGCTATGGCCATTGTACGCAAGCACGGTGGACCTGATGTATTTATGACTATGACCATGAATCCAAAGTGTTGTGAAGTAATGGAAAACTTGAAGCCTGGAGAAAGACCAGAGGATAGACCTGATATTGTTGCACGTAGTTTCAAGGAGAAACTTACAGCACTACTGCATGACTTATTTGTGAACAAAATACTTGGAGTGGAGATCGCTCATGTTTATGTAATATAATTTCAAAAACGTGGCTTACCACATTGCCACCTCTTGCTTTTTCTCAGACCTGACGATAAACCAAGAAATGTTGAAATTATTGACAAGATGGTATGTTGTGAAATTCCAGATCCAGTCGAAAACCCAAGAATGTATGAAATCGTCAAGGCGACTATGGTTCATGGCCCTTGTGGACACTTGAACATGACAAGCCCATGCATGAATGAAAAAAAAATATGTTCCAAACAATATCCAAAAGATTTCAGAGAGGAAACCAAGCCGAACGTTGATGGTTACCCAGTTTATCGCAGGAGAAACGATGGGAGAAAAATTAAAGTTGGAAAGTTCACAGTGGATAACCGCTGGATCGTTCCATATAATAGGTACCTAACCCTAAAGTACAACGCACATATTAATGTAGAAATTTGTGCAAGCATTAAAAGTGTGAAATACTTATTCAAATATGATTACAAAGGACATGATCGAGCTAAACTAAAATTTGATTCAAAGGAAACACAACTTCACTGGGATGAACCTTCAAGGTTCCTCGACAGTAGATACATAAGTGCACCTGAAGCTATGTGGAGAATATGAGAAAATAAAATGCGCCAACAGTCACACACAGTAATTCGACTTGCAGTACATCTGCCAAACCAACAAAGAGTAGTATTTCATGAAGGTAAAGAAGTTGAAACTCTTGAAAGAGAGACGGGACACAAAACTACATTGACAGCGTGGTTTGAATTGAATCAAACAAATGAGTCTGCACGACAATACCTGTACCAAGACATACCAAGTCACTTTGTGTTCAATACAAAAACAACTTCATGGACTCCAAGAAAGAGGGGCCACAACAATGTTATTAGCAGAATGTACTCTGTCAGTCCTTCTGATATGGAGAGATACTACTTAAGGCTGCTCCTTCTGCATGTAAGAGGTGTCCAGAGCTTTGATGATGTAAAAAGTGTCGACGGATTTGTTTACAATACGTTCAAAGAAGCAGCCCAAGCGAGAGGCCTGTTAAGAGACGATGCTGAATGGGAAAGATGTTTGACGGAAACCAAACTCTTCCATATGCCGAGCAAGCTCAGAGAGCTGTTTGGAATTATATGTGCATTGTGTCATCCAGCAGACCCAGCGACATTTTTGGAGAAGCACAAAGATGCAATGACAGAAGACTTCATGAGAAGTCATCCTGCACCTGAAAGCGAACAGCTTGCTTTAATTGAGATTGAAAGTATTCTCAAAATTCATAACACAAGTTGTGCTGACAAAGGATTACCTGTACCAACTATGGTGTCGACACCTGAGATTCCAATCTTTGACATTCATGAAGAGGCCAGGTTAGGCGAAGAACTACTTGCCCAGTTAAACCCAGAACAACTTAACGCATACCAACAAATTATCACTGCTGCTGAAAACCCACAATCACGTGAAAGGTGCTTCTTCCTTGAAGGTCCTGCAGGAAGTCGTTCACATACAACACTTTGGTACGTGTCTTGAGAGGAAAAGGAATCCACTACAAATGTGTAGCTTTGACTGGTATCGCAGCGGAACTCTTGCATGATGGAGCTACCGTACACTCTACATATGGGGTGCACGACTAGTGTATGCGATAACTATCAACAAGTCACAAGGACAAACCCTCGAGGTTGTTGGAATATTACTTTCAGAACCAGTGTTTTCACACGGTCAATTGTATGTTGACTTCTCCAGAGGCAAAGGCTTTAACAAAGTAAAGGTAAAGATTTTGAGCTCACAGAGACAAGGCAAACTGCTTCCGGATGCACACAAATATTTCACATAAAATATTGCATATCAGGAGATTCTGGACACAGAACCTATGGAGACGTACCTTACTGACAACTTAGCCGACATTAATTGGGACAGTATTGATGACATAGTAGATGTCATGCTACATTTTGAAAATAAAGAAGAACCTAGCATCCCAACATGGCAAGACTATAATTTTGAAGGTCTCGAAGATGATGTGGAAGATGCTGCTTATGATTAACCATCCATAAGTCGTGTGAAGACAACCAGAAATGCTCCTCCACCACCACATAATTACTATTAGGACAGTGATTCCGAGTAGGCCGTTCCTATTGAATCAATGTCCAAGGGTTTTGTTTTGTAATTTTATTTCCCTTTTAAAAAATCATAATGCTGTGCGACGAAGGGCCAGTTCATGAATGACAGCCGCGTTTAAACAGGGAGCCCTTCACAGACAACTTTAACATGCGCAACGTAGTTGGACACACATGGCTAGTTCTTTATATTTTTATTGTACTTTTCTCACAACTCAGAGCTCTTCTACACAGTAAGTGAGGAGCAACTTCAAACCACCACTAATGTGCAGCATCCACCTGATGATGTGACAGCAGCCATTTTTGTGCCATTAGGCTCACCACACATGAGCTATTAGAAGGTGAAGTGATGAGAGAAACAGTCAGCTAATGAGAGACAGGGGACAATTAGGGGGGCACAATGACAAGGCCTTGGAGGGTAATTTAGCAAATACATCTTTATGGAGGACACACAGGGATCTTTAATAACCACAGAGAGTCAGGACTTCAGTTTTAGGTCTTCTCTGAAGGACAGCACCATTTATACAGCACAGTGTCCTCGTCACTGCACTGCGGCATTGGGATCCACATTTAGACCCTAGGGTAAGCCCCCTATTGGCCTCACCAACACCTCTTCCAGCAGACACCCAAAGCTTTTCCTAGATGGTCTCTAATCCAAGTACTGGCCAGGCCTGAATATGCTTAGGTTGAGGTAGATGACCTGATCTGAAGTGCATGTGGTGTGTCTGCTGGCTACAGAAGAGCAAGGGTGGCAGAAGTAAGACCCTCTTAGTTGGTAAGTGGCATAAAACCAAATGTTATACAAGCCTTCATGTGCCTCACAGACATCTGTACATTTGTTAGTGCTGGAGTGCTGGTGACAGTGAGTCCCTGTATGGGACAATTGAGAATTGACAGGCTGGAGGGGTCACTCTATTGTACTTAAGTGGAATGAGTCTGAGGTGGGCTATTACAGAGGGACTGGCATCAGGGCATCACTTATACCCAATTGTGTGACTAGGATCTGTGTGTGTTAATCGTAAGGTGCAGGAGTAGACGAGCCTGTTCAACAAACTTGATTAAGTCTCACAAATCCTGAGATAAAATGACTTGAATAACCAAGAAAATCTAAAAAACTGTGAAGGAGCTGAGAGCGGCGAGCACCTGCTGTGTGTTACGTGTCTGTCTGTCTGTCTGTCTTACCATCCGTCCCTCTGTCTGTCTGCCTGTCTCTCTCTGTGTGTCTGTCTATCTGTCTGTCTGTTATCAGTTTTTAAGATGTTTTCATATTTCTACTATCCTTGTGTTTATTAATGTATCATATTATTCTGTTTCTTAAACTAAGTGGGCTTCAGTTGGGGTCTTTACTGAATAATCTGATAAATTCCTGGCATGGAAAAAGAAAAACACAAAAATTCATTATTGATAAGCAGGAGTGGAGAACTTATTATGAGATGGATAATTTGTTTAATAAAGAGGACTAATATGGAGTCTGATGTGGACTTCAGTGTGTAATAAATGAATAAGAAATACTGACGTGAATGACACTTTAGCAGACCCCCTGTGACAGGTCATCTCTTCTTTCACTTGGTGGTCTTCACTCTCTGAGCTCCTGTCACACATTAACTGTTCACCCTCAGTGTCTCCTCAGATGTTCTCTCTGTCAGCTCTCAGCTTTCTCTTTAAATCTCCTCCTCCTCCTCCTCACTGAGCTCAGACAAACTTTCACTTTTATTTCTTCACAAGTCACTTCCTTGTCTGTCTGACTGATACTCTCTGCCTGCCTCTCCTCAGACTGACGATGGCTGAATTCCAGCTGTTTGTGTCACTGGACGAGTTCACCTGCTCGTTGTGTCTGGACACCCTGACTGACCCCGTCACCATCCCCTGTGGTCATAATTTCTGCCTGAAGTGCCTCACGGACTGCTGGGAAAAGAGCAAAGAGTGCAGCTGTCCTCAATGCAGAGAAAACTTCACCACGAGGCCTGCTCTGCGAAGAAATAATCTGCTGAATGAAGTCATCAAGAAATTAAAGAAGTCGACACTCAGTTCTCCTCCTCCTCAGAATTGTGCTGGCCCTGGAGACGTGGAGTGTGACTTCTGTACTGGTAAGAAGTTCAGAGCAGTGAAGTCCTGTCTCACTTGCCCGGCCTCCTACTGTCAGACTCATCTGCAGCCTCACTATGAAGGAGACGCCCTGAAGCACCACAAACTGGTTGATCCTGATAGAAATCTGAAGGAGAAACTCTGTGAGAAACATCAGAAAAGTCTGGAGATATTCTGTAAAACTGATGATTGCTGTATCTGCTTGATGTGTGTGGTGACTGGACATAAAAATCATGAAATGGTCGAGCTGGAGACGGAAAGAGAAGAAAAGGAGGTTAGTGAAGTGTAGTGTTTAATGGAAACTGTTTGAATAACTTTGAGTTAAGGAATTTGTACATTTAATGTGACAGAGAAATCTCTTCATCTACAGTAAAACTCGATTATCTGTCACTTGATTAACTGTCAGGACTAAATAACAAAAACCCAACCTCGTGCACGCCAGTGTCTCCCAATTACTACTGCGAGTTCTGCACATTGGAACAACAGAAATCCCAGTGTCCGTTACGTACCTTCAGCTTTAATAGCGGTTTGTAGCTTTTCTCTTTTGTGAAATAAAGGAGTGTAAGTCAGGACACCGCTTGTTAGGGAACGATGACTCCATGTAAAACGTAGAAAACCCCAGGGGTCTCATGAATAATGCTGTGCGTAGAATTCCTATTATAACATGACATAGGCACAAAAGCCGAAATGTACTTATGCATAGAAAAATCTAGATGTAGGAATCTGTGCGTACTCCAACTTCCACGTTCTTCTGCTACATAAATCCCGGTCATTGTGAAAAGTAACGCTAGTGCACACGCTTCCTGTCCCGCCCCAATTCATCCCAGAATTACTCCTCTTTGAATATGCAAATCAATATAAATAGCCCTTAAACTCAGCCTTTTGTGAAAAGACAATGGGAAAAGCACGGGGGAAAATATAAGAATTTCAGCGAATACCAAGTGGAGGCAAAGGAAAAACATACTATTTGTTCAAATAAACCGTGGTATAATCAACAAAATGAAGTTGATCGAGTGACAACGTGTCGGAGAAACTCGAAAGCTAAAGTCCCCAAAGTTGCACAGTGCCAGAAATAAAAAAGAAGTTGTCAGATATCCAAGTTGCCATGAAGAGTTGAGTCGTAGCCCACCGTCTGAGTGTCGTATGAAAGCTTATTAGGGTACAGAGAAAAAAAAGGCACACAGTGGGGAAAAAAGCAGGAAATGTCAACTTTAATCTCGAAATTTCCACTTTAATCATGTAGTTTATTTTGTTATTATAGAAGAACATCATAAACTTCACCTTATAATTGTTTTATTTACTAGTTTCTCAAATCCCATCGTAACTAAAGTAGCACGTTAAATGCTTTGTTTTGTATTTGATCTTCTTTGTGCTCTGTGTGTATGAATCACTACGTGCTTCTTAAACGGGCTTTCTCTTCCTCCGACAGGACACAGCATACATTACATTCGTGATATTACAGCTCTCTGAATAATTAAAATACTGAGATATATACGTGATATCTTTTTCATGATGATTGGATTTAAAGCACGTTATTAAACAGGGGAACACGGTGGCGGTTCTGTCTCTTTCAAACGTACTAACAACCAATTCCTGTCCTTACTTTTCTTCCTCCAAATACCCAATCACCACACAATCAGCTCTGTAATGGATGTTAAGCTATCTGTAAGCTTAGAACGAAGATTCTTCAAAACTTTTAAGGAACATTGAAATATCTTCATAGTACGTGTTTAATTATTCTATCCATCTCCAGCATACAGCAGTCAATCAGGATCAATCTGTGAACTAGCTAGCGCTGCGCCACCGTGTCCTCACATGTTTAATTATTAACAATACAGATTATTTAAATGTAGTTAGTTTTATCTGTATAATATAATCAACATATTTTGCTGCATTTTATCTTAAAAATGATATCGTCATCATATGTAAATATGCGCTTTATAAAGCAACGCAGGCTGTGTTATATTATAACTGTATCTCAAGTTTACAGTGAGGTGATTATACTTATAAGTACAGACAGTTCTACAAGGAGCACTTGATGGACTGATTGAGTGTGTTTAGAGTTCTTGGGATGAAACTGTTTGTGAACCGCGAGGTCCGTACAGGAAAGGTTCTGAAGCGTTTTGCAGTGTCTGAGGCAGCGTGTGCTTGATGCTGTGTCCTGATAATTAATCTTTCCGATCAGCTGCTGCTGGGATTCCCACTCCGATACAGTGATATAAATACTCCGAGTGGTGCAGTGAGAGTGATATGGAAAAAGATGATCCACTGTGGCAAACCCTAACGGGAGCAGCTGAAAGAAGAAGAAGGTGCAGTGAGAGTAACAACGCTAAAGCAGTTACGGTATTTGGAATACTATGGCTTTTCCCTGGACCATTATGTTGTTACAGGTTAATTACAATCAGATGCATTAAACTAATAAACAATATGCGGTTAGATTCAGTGTATTTATAAAGCCGCGTCAGGAATGTGCATCTAAGAAAGAAAGAGTAACCACACAGGAACAGTAGCACTGCTTTGATGCTGGGTGCCGCCAGTCTGCAAAACCGAGTGGAGAACTTGCGTACGACAAGGTATGAGGTACCGTGGAAACAGGGCCGTTTGAAGGAATTTGGGGGCCCCAAGCAAAATGGACATGGAGGCCCCCCGCACACACGCACGCGCAAAGGAACCACAGCATAGCCATACAGTTTAAATTCGCTCACACTTTATATAAATAAAAAAGGTTTACAGTGCAAATACTGCTGTTGCATATACTGTGCATAAATAAAAAAATATTTAGAGTGCAAATACTGCTGTTGCATATAAAGTGCATAAAATTTGAACATTTTCAACAATTGAACATTTGCAAAAAACACCACTGTACAAATAAACAATCATTAATAGAAGGTAAATTGACAGTTAATTAATCTTTAGTCTTTAGCTATGCATTTACTGAATGAGCACTGTGCAGCTGTTCGTCCGACTGTACTGTATTTTATTTTATTTTTCTAAACTGTTTTAATTATTCTTATTTCATTTTATTATTTTAATTTCTTCTATGTAAAGCACTTTGAATTGCCATTGTGTATGAAATGTGCTATATAAATAAACTTTTTACTGTTAACAAACAGTGAAATTATAATTAAATGTTTACTAATTATTAGTAGTGTTGTGAGTCGACCACCAATGCTTAAAAACATCCCAAGCTAATGTTTGATGCACAGAATTTATTGTGTTGTTTTCCTAAATAGATTATCACAGACGTGGAATAGTTAGTATAGCAGGCTATGCCACTTTCATCAAAACCTATTACAAAGCTATAGCAATGTCATGTCATTTATGTATGATACATACAGTAATCCCTCGCTATATCGCGCTTCGACTTTCGCGGCTTCATTCTATCGCGGATTTTATATGTAAGAATATCTAAATACATATGACGGATTTTTCGCTGGTTCGCGGATTTCTGCAGACAATGGGTCTTTTAATTTATGGTACTTGCTTCCTCAGTTTGTTTGCCCTGTTGATTTCATACAAGGGACACTATTGGCGGATGGCTTAGAAGCTACCCAATCAGAGCATGTATTACATATTAAATAAAACTCCTCAATGCTATAAGATATGCTTCCCGCACGGAACTTGATTGTTTGCTTGTCTCTGCCTCTCTCTCACCCTCTCTGACATTCTCTGCGCCTGACGGAGGGGCTGCTTGCAGAGGGGCTGCTTGCACAGAAGCTGTTTGCCTAGTGGATACGAACGCACCTCTAAGAAATGCCGCTTTATCACGGCGCTTCCAAAACACACATTGATTTTGGATTGTTTGCTTTAATCTCGCTCTCTCTCTCTCTCTCTCTGACGTTCTCTGCGCCTGACGGAGGAGATGTGAGCAGAGAGGCTAAAGGCAAACTTTAAAGCACAAGTATTGATTTTTTGATTGTTTGCTTTTCTTTGCGAACGCGAGCTCTCTCTCTCCCTCTGAAATCCTCTGCTCCTAAAGAGAAGATCTATTTTCATTCTTTTAATTGTGAGAAAAAACTGTCATCTCTGTCTTGTCATGGAGGACAGTTTAAACTTTTGACTAAAATGTGTTATTTCATGTCTAGAGGTCTCTAATAATGTTAACAGTGTGGGAGAGTTTCTAAGGGCTTAAAATATATAAAAATAACCATACAAACATATGGTTTGTACTTGGATTTTCATCTATCGCGGGGGTTCTGGAACATAAACCCCGCGATCGAGGAGGGATTACTGTAAACATATTTCTGCTAGCCTACCTGCTGCAAAATTGCACCATTTGTACAAGACAAGTAGAGCTATTTTATGTGTGTAATTTATCACTTACCACTGTCTTGTTTTTTCTTATCCTCCTCTTCCTTTCTCTTCTTTCTTTTTTGGCTTCCTGAAGCATAATTCCGCTTCCTGACTGCCGAGGAAGTTTTGCATTTTGCCGGCAGCAGAGATCGCGTGGTTGGCTGGCTGCTGTCAGCAAGGGGGGCCCCCTTGAGGGGGATCCCGATAACAGTGTCATTGCACGTTACTGCATTCACTATCAATGGGGCGCTCACACAGTTTGTCGCTGCATTTTATTCTTAACCAGTCGTTGTCTTGGGGCCCCAGGCCAGCTCGGGGCCCCAAGCAATTGCTTGGTTTGCCTGCCTTGTCGCGACGGGCCTGCGTGGAAAAGTGCGTGGCTTTACACCAAGTGTAGGGTTTATGCATCGCGATTTGAATGTGGAAACGTTCCTACGCAACATTTCTGTGTGTACGCACCGTTTATACATGAGGCCCCAGGACTTCTGAGTTGTATTTGCTTATTATGCTGGTCATTACAATATTATATAAATTAATTAATTTTGTTAATATAGTTTTTTACTACTGCTTGCTACACTAGTCTACTGCATGTCATTTTTAAAGTAGCTGCTTTGTTATCCGTCTTTTCTCTTATCCGTTACAGCCTCGGTCCTGACCCCTGACTGATAATCGAGGTTTTACTGGACCTTATAAATCTGATGTTTCAAGTTCAGAGCATTAGCTGCTGGAGGCCATCCTGGTGAGACTTGTGCAACTCACGAAACAGCTCAGGATGAGATCCCCAAGATGGCCTACAAACAACTGAGTTCTCTCCTCACAGCCAGCTGAGTTTCTTTCTGCTCTGATTAGTTTCTCTTTTGAGTTTCTAAGGCAGTGGGAGACCAACTATAGCCTGCTGTCTAGAAATGTCCACTGGCAGGGGTGCGAGCGTCATGTGGGCTACGTGTAGAAATGTCTGACATTCGGACCCTCCTGAGGTGTTCTTAACAAGATGATGTTACAGTTGGCTGATGTAAGCGTAGTAAGTGAGCACACAATGTCATCCTAAACGTAATTCAATAGAAGGTCTGACACGTCAATAGACACACTCTGTACTGCTGACACTTACACGCTGAGTGTGCTTAGCTGCTCGTCTGCCTTGGTGGTGTTTGTCCATTTTAAAGAATCAGAGTTTGCATTTGGCTGATCTCAGGGCTGTTTAAGAGACACATTATTGTCACATGTCAATCTGTATTGTACTCCAGAGTTAAGTCTACGATTCTTACCATAAGTTCAGCTCAGAAATGTCAATATACTATTCCTGTGTAGATTTTCTGTTTTTAATGATATAATTCATCAGGCCCTTCATTAGTGATTAGACATCATGTTATTTAGTGGAGCAGTAAGGACATTTTGAATGTCAAACCCCTGAGTGATAATCCCACCAAATGTATGATTATGACAAAGACTCTGAGCTTTCATATTTGGTAAAACCCTAACAAGTCCAGTAGGAGTGTAAAGAACTTACTAGAAGTGTAAGTCTGACCATCTAAGCCAAATTTCAAATCCCCCATCACTACTACACAACCTCAATGTACAGTAAGTTCAGATAAAGACACTTAACTTCAGTCCACCATTTGGTGTTTCTTCAAATAAAGGACTAGTGTCACATCGGCTCTGCCAGGTCTCAGTAAGTGACACAAATGTGGTCGAGTCCTTGCTGGAATATTAAAAGAGCTCGGCTCACAGGTGAACACACGTTTAGAAACTAACATCTTAAACAACAATGAAGTCTATGAAGTTGCCTGATATTTTTCAGTTTAATATGAATCAGGTCACTAATATCGACATCTAATTTTTGATCTGTTTATGTTTTCTGTTGTTTGGCTATCACTTGATTTGGATTGATTTACATAAATCAGTTCTTCAGATGTACCTGAAAGCAGACATGTAACAACAACAACAACAACAACATTTATTTATATTGCACGTTTTCATACAAACAGTAGCTCAAAGTGCTTTGTATATTAAATAATAGAAAAATGAAAGACACAATTATAAAACAAAATAAATCAACATTAACATCGAATAAGAGAAAGGTTCAATGGCCAGGGGGGACAGAAAAAACAAAAAAAACTCCAGACGGCTGGAGAAAAAAAATAAAATCTGTAGGGATTCCAGACCAAGAGACCGCCCAGTCCCCTCTGGGCATTCTACCTAACATAAATGAAACAGTCCTCTTTGGATTTAGGATTCTCACGGAAGGGCTTGATGATGATGATGGTCACGTAGACTTCTTCCTTTTAATCCGTCCATCATTGTTGGAGCATCAAGAAGCTTTGAGTAGGTGGAGGTGGCGCAGGCCACCACCACAAAGAAACCGGAAAAATAAACAGAAAAGAGAGTAGGGGTCAGTACCGATTTTAGAGCCACCATGAATAGTTGTTATGATGAATTGAACATACAGAGTATCAGGATTAAGTTAAATTACGATTAAAATGAAGTTATAAAAAGGCCATGTTAAAGTAATGTGTTTTCAGCAGTGTTTTAAAGTGCTCTACTGTATCAGCCTGGTGAATTCCTATTGGCAGGCTATTCCAGATTTGAGGTGCATAGCAGCAGAAGGCCGCCTCACCACTTCTTTTAAGTTTTGTTCTTGAAATTCTAAGCAGACACTCATTTGAGGATCTGAGGTTACGATTTGTAATATAAGATGTCAGACATTCCGATATATAAGATGGGGCGAGATTATTTAAGGCTTTATAAACCATAAGCAGAATTTTAAAGTCAATCCTGAATGACACAGGTAACCAGTGTAGTGACATTAAAACTGGAGAAATGTGTTCGAATTTTCTTTTCCTAGTTAGGATTCTAGCAGCTGCATTCTGCACTCGTTGCAAACGATTTATATCTTTTTTGGGTAGTCCTGAGAGGAGTGCGTTACAGTAATCTAGTCGACTGAAAACAAACGCGTGAACTAATTTCTCAGCATCTTTCAGTGATATAAGCGGTCTAACTTTACTTATGTTTCTTAAGTGAAAAAATGCTGTCCTAATGATCTGATTAATATGTGATTTAAAATTCAGATTACAGTCAACAATCACCCCTAAGCTTTTTACCTCCGTCTTGACTTTTAATCCTAATGTATCCAGTTTATTTCTAATAGCCTAATTGTATCCATTATTGCTGATCACTAAAATTTCAGTTTTCTCTTTATTTAACTTCAGAAAATTACTATTCATCCATTCTGAGATACTAGTCAGACATTCTGTTAGTGAATCAATAGAATCAGGGTCATCAGGAGCTATTGATAAGTACAGCTGTGTGTCATCAGCATAGCTGTGGTAGCTCACGTTGTAACCTGAGATAATCTGACCTAACGGAAGCATGTAGATTGAGAATAACAGCGGACCCAGGATAGATTCTTGTGGAACACCATATCGGATATCATGTGTCTTCGAGTTGTAATTCCCACAACTAACAAAAAATTTTTTCCCTGTCAGGTAGGATTCAAACCAATTTAAGACACTGCCAGAGAGGCCCACCCATTGACTAAGGCGATTTCTAAGAATGTTGTGATCAATGGTGTGAAATGCAGCACTCAGATCTAAGAGGATGAGAACAGATAAATGGCCTCTGTCTGCATTTACCATAAGTCATTTACTACTTTAACAAGTGCAGTTTCTGTGCTGTGATTTGTTCTAAAACCCGACTGAAATTAATCAAGAATAGCAGGTTTATTTAGGTGGTCATTTAACTGCATAATGACTGCCTTCTCCAGAACTTTACTTAAGAAAGGCAGGTTAGAGATGGGTCTAAAATGTAATTGTAGGACAGACTGGCACTGCTTGGTTAGAAGTATTTCTCTTAAGCTGCCACCGTCTGCCCCTCTTTTATGGACTCGTAACTTCAGCTCAGATGTCAGTTCACTTCACCAGGACTCTCCTTGGCAGTTTTGTGTGTCATCTGATCAGTCTGATCAACCATAGCAAAGGACACCCAGCGATGTCTCAGTATGTCACTCTTTATCACTTTGTGACTGAAGAAGGAGCCAAAACTCAACTTGATGGACAACACTTAGCAGGAATTAGCAGTAAAAAGGTTGGATTTCTGTTCATCCAAGATACCTACAGCAGCAAGTCCACTCCGTCCTTTATAACCCTTTGTAAGCACCAGAACTCTGATCTCTGCCCCTGGATTATCTTCTGCCCTGTAGTAAGACCCTTATTGTGGCCAACACAAAGTCTAAATGATCTGTTCTACTCCAAAGGGTAACGTAGTGCCAGATGGTAAGAGGTGAAGACTCCGGTAATGGAGTTAAACGTGGGGGTCTCATTCAGTCCTGACTTGATAAATGAAAGCAAGGTGCACAAGTAAGAGAGACCACCTATAAAATCTGTAGAATTACTGAAGGAGGACATCAACCAGCAGTTGTGCATTTGTTTGTCACTAAAAGATAACCAGTAAATGTGAAACCTCAAAGACTTTAAACTGCAGAACAACTCACAGTTACAGGAGAAAAGGACAAGAGAGAGAAAAGAATCTGTTAGAAGAAAGACAAAGCCAACTGAATATTCTTAAATGTGTGACAAAGGAAGCTCTCCATGGACACAACAATCTGGACAAAGCATCACCTCCACCTGAGTGACCATAAACCAAGTCAGGAGTTCACCTGCTCAGAGTCTGAGAACTTCTGACTGTGACTCGGTAGTTAAGATAAAGCCAGGGGGTGAATTCTGGGAGTTGACATCACCATAACTGTGTGAAGGAGAAGGCTTAGCTGTTGTGAGGGACTCTTCATAAATTCAGTAAGAAAACTAAAGTGGACTTGAATCAGTTCAGAGCAGCGTCTCACACACATAGAGGAGCTGTAAGGGAGTGTAGACAACCTGTGAGGAAAACCAAACTGCCATCACAGTGCTGACTCGAGAAACTTAATAAGTAACTAAGAACTGAAGGAGAACTGAGACGAGAACATTTAAAAGCTGGTTCTCAATGAATGATGTTTACTGGGAAATTTGTGGGATAAAAATTATGAGGAATTAAATCACAAGTTATGTGCCTTTCTGTAATTGCAAGAGAAAGAACCACCTAAGGTAACAGAGACTCATGTTTGGTGTTGTCTGTTGATGTCGTCTGTCTGTATACACTTGAATACGCACATCTTCAGTTGTCCTTATATTAGAAATACATTTTATTTTTCCACTGTGACTCTTCCCTGGTAGAGTTTGCATGTTCTCATTGTGTATATGGAAGATAAAGAATTTATGTATTAGCAGTTTTTGCATAAATGGACATAAAAGTAATTAACAGCTTCTGAAGCATTAGATTAAGCATAAATTAAAATGACAAGCTAATAATATGATATGTCAAGCAAATGATTAAATAAAGACATAAGTTATATTGCATTTTCTAGTTAAAGCCGGATTGAAAATTACCAATATTGGGAAAGGAAGGATAGACTAGGAAGAGAAAAACATGTAGAAACTACCCCAGGGTAAAAAAAGAAAGGAGAATAAGAACACCTGTTAAGTGATACTAATAACAAAATGTAGAAGAAATGGTCAGGATAGGTACGTGAGAAACCAGCTGGAATAGTGAGTCAGCAGAAAACAGCAAAGGCCTTGTGACAACGAAGTCAAGAAGATGTAATGTATGAAAAATAAAATTATTATATTCATGTACTAGTATACATAAATATAGAAAAATATATAAGCATTAACCTTCGTGCAGAAATTAATACAAGTTGGGCATGCAAAGCAAGTGATTAAACAGAACCACATTCCATATTTCTTTTTAATTAAAACTTAGCTTTAAGTTACAAGTATAAACTAGCATGAAAGCCAAGTAAGGGGATGTGATAAGAGTGCCCAAATATGGAAGAAGGAACTTCTGCCCAGCCAAGGCCGATAAAATTGAACAAAACAGAAATTAAAAATGGACAACAGACAGTGAAAATACCGGAGGCCAGCTACTGGAGAAGTCAAGAGATCATAATGGTTCTCAAACTCGAGGTATCGGCTGGGCAGGTGCAGAGGGGAGTCAGAGAAAAACAGCAAATGAGCTAATCTGAGCGAGGTCGGAATGATAAGAAATGACTACAACAACAACAACAACATTTATTTATATAGCACATTTTCATACAAAAAATATAGCTCAAAGTGTTTTACATAATGAAGAATAGAAACATAAAAGACACAGTAAGAAAATTAAGTCAACATTAATTAACATAGAATAAGAGTAAGGTCCGATGGCCAGGGAGGACAGAAAAAAACAAAAGAAAAAAACTCAAGAAAGCTGGAGAAAAAAGTAAAATCTGTAGGGATTCCAGACCATGAGACCACCCAGTCCCCTCTGGGCAAATATACGTTTTAAGGACTATATAAGTTTTGAGTTCTGAACTGTTCAGGGCTCAGCTCAGTTTGGCCGTATTGGGTTGAGTCCATGTTATTATTATTGTTATTTTATTGTAATAAAACCATAGACTCTGTTTGCCTATCCTGAGTCTCCTAATAGCCTTCATTTCAGGTAAAAAGACTTGTGGTGACAATTTTTTGCCACGACATGTTCATGTGGGTTTCCTCCTACAATCGAAAGACATGCAGTTTAGGTGGACTGGGGCTTTGGAACATTAGCTCTATTGTGTGTGTTTGTATTCAACCTCGATTTTCTTGTTTATCGTCTATTCTTAGGGCATCTGCATTAGGGGGCTCTCAAAAACATGGCCTGTTAAAGCCCACTGAGACACTCCTTTGGTGATTTTTGTATAAACAAGAAAAGAGAAATTGTGTTCTTTCTAGTGTGAGGTGCACAGAGTGAAGAGTAAAGCAGACAGGCCTGTTCCTTGTGCTGCTCCAGTGTTACTCACACAGTCCTTGAGTCTGCCTGACAGATAGTCCATCATCAGGACACTACAGGCTAACCCACCTGCACATCTCTGAGCTGACCCCTTAACAGGGATGGCTGGGTGTTCTTGAAGGCTGTGGTGAAACCAAAACACATAAACATAATAAACATCTCTCAATTATAAGAGACGAGACGTGATCTTTCTGAAGAGACTTTTTGGTCCAGAGAGATGGAAGCAAGATCCGCAAGATGGAGACTTTGGCCAATTCGAAATTAAACAAAAATGAAAGTAAAGATCGAATTCACACAGATAAAAGGAAATTATTACTCGGTGAAATAACAGAACAGTGAAAAGAGATTGAATATATTGTTCAGATTGAAACTTTAAGTCGGAGATTTGTAGATCATCTAATTCGTGTTGCCATCGGGGAAAAGTAGTGTTTCTTCCCAATCCCACGAGAATTAAAAGATTTCTGGTTTGGTGAAAGTGAAATCCATGTACGCGGTCACACTTGGGTCGCAGAGTGGCACAGATACACAGGAGATTTTACAGACAAACGTTATTCAGACACTTCAAACAAACACAAGTCTCTTTCAGGAGTGAGTTGAGCCCCATGTGTAGTCGGAGGGGACAGTTCCGTCTCTCAAATAGAAGAATAGAAAATCTTCCTGTTCATAGGGGCGCGCCTCGGGAGCGGGACCACCACAGAAGCAGAGGATGTCTGGGGGAGAAGAGAGACAAGACAGTGAGACAGAAGGACAGGTGCTGTACAATGTTTTAAATGTTTGAAGCACCGCACGAAACAAACCTGGGGGTGGTCGAGCGAAGTGAACAGGAGGCGTCACTCACTAGTTTTATTAAAAATAATAATCTGTCACCTAATCAAAACACCTGAGTTAAGTAATATATAAAAAATATCATTTCTGAGTTTTAGAATTCCTTTTAGTTGCCTTCTTCTTGAATTCATCAGAATCATTTGTGTTTTTCAGTATCTTACTTGACTCCAGAAAATGACAACGGCAGACAACATCCTCACATGTCTGACTCAGGATAACAAATGGCCTTGTAGATCCTCTAATAACTGCCATGACGTGTTTTACGTCCTCCTAGCCTTTCACCAGTTTCTTTACTTTACACTCCAGTTTGTTTTTATTATTTTTGGTGTTGTGTGAATTTCACATTTCCCAGTTTGTCGATGTGATGTCTTCTAAACGTTAAGAGCTAACTCACACACTAGTGTGCATTCAAACTGTCTTCTAGATTAGACTCACTCTTCAAGCCCAAACTCAATCTTACGTCACTTAAATTAAACCTTTCTTTTAATCTTTATTGTCAGTTCTGTTTGTTAAATCAAATCTGAGTTGTGTCATGAAATGTCAAACATATGTGTTTGTAAAATATCAGGAGTCAGAAAGAGAAGAAGAAATCACAAAGTTAATGTGAATTCTGATATGACCTTGCGTGTCCTCTTGTGTGTCCAAACAGAAACATCTGGGGGCGACACTGAGTGACATCAAGAGGAAACTTGAGGAGAGAGAGAAGACACTGAAGGAGACGAGGAGGGCGATGGACGAGATGAAGGTGAGTGGAATAGCAAGACAACACTTCATATCAAAGAGAGGAGAAATAAAAGAAAACATGAAGAGCTGCAGAGCCTTACTAGTGATGATGAGTAGGGACACGAGAAGGGAGAGTTAGAGAAGATGTGTTGTGGTGTCCTTCATGGCTTTTCACTGTTGACAGAATCCCAGGTGTTACTCAGTGGACACTTAGACAGCATCACCGTAAAATCCTCTGATATTCCATCATCTACTTAATGGGGACAAAACTCTACTGACAGAAACTCACATTGAAGGTCGACGCTGATGTTCTGAATTAGATCAGTGGGCACAACGTCCATTAATGGTGTAAGTTGTTTTTATTTTTAAAATATCATTGCATATAATCAAGTTCAACTTCTACAACAAGTGTCTTTCAAAGTCAAACTAAAAAATAAAAAAAAATTATAAAGTTAAAACAGAAATCTAAAAACACAAAAAAAAATTGAAAACTACCAAACAGGATTCACGCTGCAGCCAAGAAAGAGACAAGAGCTGAGAACTGGGCCAAAATTCCTGATAATTTAAATAGATAGAAAAAAAAATAATAATAAAAAGGCAGAATTTCCCTTTCCCCTGCTATGGTTGCTTATTTTAAAGTTTTATTAATTAGATCTTGCCATATTTTATAAAGGTTTTGAACAAATCTTCTAAGTGAGAGTTTTTTTTTTTTTTTAAATGTCAAACATCAGTGACCCAGTGACTTATCACAGGTGTGCTTGGGGTCTTTAAGTTCAGCAGAACAAGAAAACGAGCTCACAATATGCTAAAGGCAGTTACAGTCAATGTGTCTTCCTTCACTTTAGGCCCCTCTGGTAGCCCACCAACCACAGCTGTTAGTGAGTTAGGAGTGATTGTGACTCCAAAGGTGTCTGATAAAACATTCAAACATTTTGGCCCTAAATGATGTTACTTTGTTGTCCTCCCAAAACATGTGGCCCGGTGAGGCTGGATACCTATTCCCACACTCGCAGGTTTGACTCCTTCATTCAGAAGAGCCCCCTCTTATCAGCAGGTTGAATATTTCGCACATATGGAGCTGGAGTGTATTCTATGCATGACTGACTTCCACTACTTTTCTGAGATATTCATTAAAAGGTCCTTCTCTCACTATATCCTATGACCCTTAAAGGGGAGATTCTTTGAAATGTTTTTATATGTTGCTGAGATGCTGTCTGACTCCTCAGGACTGAACATGATTTCTTCTGGAAAAGAAATGGTTGGAAAGTGTGGAAAATTGGGTAGGTTATTTTGGGTAGATTTTTGTTGTCTGTAGCTTCTGTAAACTTTGCTAATAATAGTGGAGCTAACTTAGTTGAAAACGTCTTTATAAAATTCCACTAGTTGCCATCAGGGCCTGTTGTTTTCCCACTTTGGAGTGAGTCTACAGCATCCAGTAACTCTGATAGTGTCAGAGGTTTGTCCAGTTCCTCTTCACTAATAGTGTCCAGCTGTTGTCTTTGTTTTACATCAAAGAACTCCTCAGACTGTGTCTCATCTTCTTTAAACTGAGTAGAATATGAAGACTTATAGTACTTGCTGAATGCGTGAGTTATATTTTTTAGACTTCATTATTTTATCTGCAGTTCCGCTGGTAATTTCTATTATTGTGTTGCAAACTTCCTGCTTGTTGATTGCTGAGCTAAGATCTTGTTAACCCTCTCCCCATGTTCACCGTAATGATGTTGTGATTTAAAAATGAGTTGTTCAGGTTCTTTTCTAATCAAGAGATAAATACTGATTTGAGAGCCTGTCTTTTTGTGTAAAATACCTCATTTGGAGAGATGGGATATTCTTGATTTATTTTGGAGGTCGTAATGGCCTTCTCTTGTTCATTCTGGTACCTCTCAGTTTTATTAGACAGCAGAGCTTAAAGATCTCCACTGTTTGACTGAGTTACATAACGTATATCTCCAAATGTTTTACTTCAGCTTTAATATTTTATCACAAAGGACAATAAAGTTGTCCAGTGGTGGCATCTGCTGAATCTCAGATCCACTTTCCTCCATTCACATTCCTTGTGGAGTTTACACCTTCTTCCAGTATCTCAGTGGGTTTCTTCCAGTTATTCCACATCTTCCACCACATCCTCACATTTCAGTTTGGTTAATTGGCAGAAATGCCAAATTGGCTTCCATTGTGATCACTAGTGTAGCTCTGACTCTGTAATGAGCTGGCAGACTGTCTATGGTAGCACACTCTCTGATGCCAATTTCTGCCAGGATTCATTTATGTGAAAGTTCCCATCCAGCAGAGACAGAACTCTTCACACACATTTCTATGCCCAGACAGACCAAACTTATCCAATCTAATTTATTTAAACACAGACTCGCATTAAACAGACAAACAGCATTGAGTGTAGTAAAGTACTAAACACAGCCAAACCAGACCAGTGGGGTGTGTCTATAGTTCAAAGAAAATAGGCGGGGCACAATGTGTCACTCAATACTGTGTAGTCCAATCCAGACAAAGAGGAGACATCTGAAGAAGTACAAGTGAAGGAGAGCTAACCTCACAAACTGACCTTCACTTCGGGTTATGGTTCTACGTTCGTCTGTTTTTGTTGTTTCCTCCTAGAATTCCTGTTTATTACTGACTAGCAAAATACCCGCGCTTCGCAGCGGAGAAGTAGTGTGTTAAAGAAGCAATGAAAAGAAAAGGAAACATTTTGAAAATAACGTAACCTGATTGTCAATGTAATTGTTTTGTCACTGTTGTGAGTGATGAGTGTTGTTGTCATATATATATATATATATATATATATATATATATATATATATATATATATTTATATATATATATATATATATATATATATATATATATATATATTTACACACACACACATAAACATATACATATCTATACATATACACATATATACATATATATATCTACATATATACACACACATATATACACACACATACATACATACACACACATATATACACACACATACATATATATATATATATATATATACATACATACACACACACATATATAAACATATATATACATATATATACATATCTACATATATACACACACAGCTATTTCGTATCAGTGCAATACGCTGTTTGTTAAAACGGTTGACTCCCGCTCTTACGTGCAATAACAAATCAAATCATTCAGTTGTCTTTGCTCATATGTCATTTTAGAGCTGGGCGCCTGGCATCTTTTTGGCCACAAGTTCGTTTCTGTTTGGTGTGAGGTTCTGTGTTGTGGAGATTCTCAGGATGGATTGCAGGTGCTCATCAGTGAGGCGACTCCTGTGTGCTGTTTTGTTAGTCTTTATCACTGAGAAGAGCTTCTCACACAGATATGTGCTACCAAACATGCACAAGGTTCGAGCCGCATGTCGACGGACTTTTTTTGTTCTTCAAAGTCACCAAAGCGCCGTGCAAACTCAGTGCTAATAACTGTAGTAAGCGGTAAGTGTATGCGGCAAGGCAGCTGAAGCGCTGCATTATGGGATCTGTAGTTTATTGTGTTACCAGCGCTTCATATACCGGGCTTTAATAACAATAATACAGTATATAAAATGATCTCGTGGGCGGATATAATTACCGCGGGCGGATGTGGCCCGCCCTTGAGTTTGACACATATGGACTAAATAGAACTTGAAAAGATATATTTTTCAAATGTGATCGCGCAATTCAGATAGAGTTGGCCACTACAGCCTGCATGCCTCAATGAGTCATCCTCCCTCGCTCTTACTTTTTACCGTTCATCTAATGAATACACTGAGTATGGCTTTACCAAAACAATCATTGATGGCGAATAAAGTATCCATTATTCGAGTATGTAGATCGGTATATATATATATATATATATATACCCGCGTATTGCAGCGGAGAAGTAGTGTGTTAAAAAAGGTAGAAAAAGAAAAGGGAACATTTTAAAATAACGTAACATGACTGTCAATATACAGTATTTGTTTTGTGAGTGTTACTGAGTGTTGCTGTTATCAAGGATTTGATTATCATTATTTCTTTCAATCAGGTTCGTATTTGTAGGATGTGTTGTGTTCAAGTTACATTCCGTGTTTGTCAATCGTTGTAAAGATGACAGGTTTCATTTATCGATTCGTTTCTTACTGCATCAATAAACAGCTTCGTCTTCTTCTTTATCTGAGACCTGACACACTGCATGCACGGGTTTTTTACACTGTCTTCCTTTAGCGGGACATTGACTTTTTCCACCGTGTGCTTTGTTTCCACAGTAGCTGCATTTATTAAGCTGTTGCTTTTTATCTGTGCACTGCGTCAGTTCACGTGAGCCACTCGGTGTACTTGCATCGAAGGTTCCCAGCTGTGCTGGTGCCATCTCGTGCTATGTCCATGGCTGTATTTAATGTTACCTTAGTCCTGGCACTTAAAACTTTCTCTCGCAGTTTCGCTGAGTTTGTGTCAAACACCACCCTGACCATCTCATCTTCCTCTCCATAAGCACAGTCCTTCACCCGTGAATATTTACCCGTGGCAGTTTGCTATTGGATTGCCGCTGACGGACGACCTTATATGGGCAGGCACTAAATTACAAACGCCAGCGGCAGCCTGTCTATGAACTTAATTTAAAGTGTAGGTTTACATCGTGCTTTGTTTCCGAAGTAGCAGAACTCATGAATATGGTTGTATATGTCACTCGCTCGCTTCTTATTGTTTCGCTGCCTTCTCAATTATATAATGCATGTTTTCTTAAGCGCTTTTTTGAGGTCTTCCTGGTTTTCTATGTACTGCGTGATTACGTGGGAGGCGTGATGATGTCACACGAAACTCCGCCCCCACGGCGTTGAAGCTCATCTCCATTACAGTAAATGGAGAAAAACTGCTTCCAGTTATGACCATTACGCGTAGAATTTCGATATAAAACCTGCCCAACTTTTGTAAGGAAGCTGTAAGGAATGAACCTGCCAAATTTCAGCCTTCCACCCACACGGGAAGTTGGAGAATTAGTGAGTGAGTGAGTCAGTGAGTGAGTCAGTGAGTGAGTGAGTGAGTGAGTGAGTGAGTGAGTGAGTGAGTGAGTGAGGGCTTTGCCTTTTATTAGTATAGATGCATGAAATCCCCTCTCTACATCCAAGCTGACCGTGACATTTTTCAGCCAGGATTCCTTCTACTAGATGTTGTTCAAAGTCCTGTTTCATATCTTTTTGTTTATTTATTAATGATAATGTTGATTTGTTTGAGTATGTGTTTTATTCTTTGTATTTGATTTTGTGTATAAGCTGCCTTTGTTATGTTGCATGTGGTTTGTGTGTGGCTCACCAAGAGGTGGACCATCTGCCAATCACCACCATGAGCCTCCCTTCCGCCCTATAAAACCTGAGGGTCTCCCACAGTTTCATTGTGAATGTGCTCTGCGAGTTTGTTACGTTCTTGTATTCTTTTAGCTGTGCCTTATGCCTTTGTGATTTTCTGTAATTTTCAGCCTGTGCTTTGTTTTTCAACAACCATCTTTGGATTCTGTTTGGAAACTTTGTTTTGGATTGGCTTGTATGGCTCAAAAGAGTGTCTGTGTATTTGGAATACAACTTTATGATGAATAAATGTATAATTATATAAAGATTCTATGAGGGCCATTATCTATCTATCTATCTATCTATCTATCTATCTATCTATCTATCTATCTATCTATCTATCTATCTATCTATCTATCTATCTATCTATCTATCTCTTATGTGTAGCATATGCTGATCCTCTGATTACTTTGTCACTAATGCTCCTCAGCTTTTTACCAAAGTCTTTAAATTGTTCTACAGAACTGGTGGTCTGATCCATCCACTTGTAATTTTTCACTTAGAACTGGGCACATGTGACAGTGACAACTGGATCCTTCCATCTGTACTCCAGCCAGTATCCTATCCGCCCAACCAGGGAGGTTTTCCACATGTGCATCAAAAGGCAAAACACCATATTAGACTCTCTGTATCTGGTGTAAAGCTTCATCTAAATTCCCTAATAAATGAATCTGATGTTATCATTTCTTCCTTATTCTAGTGGTTGGTTAGGAGTTGACCTTTTAGGTCTTCTCATCCTCACCTTCTATCGCAGAGTTATGTGAGTCACAATCCAGATGTACAAAGTTCTAAAAACAGCAGAACACCTCCAGCTTTGGGGTTGATGATCCTGGACAGCAGGCATCGTTTACCTCAGATTTATTTACCACATAGTAACACACAGCCAGGTGTCATCATATAAGTATGAGTCAATGTAACAATAGCAAATTCATTAGTAATAATGCAAAGTTCATAAATTAAGTAGAAATACATCAGACATGGAAATAAAGACACAACTCTGAGCTTTACAATGAAAAAGAGATGGAAGAAGGTAAATATGCAAAATGTTCATAAAATTAAAGGAAATCTGATACCCCATGACCAACACCTAGACCTTCTTGTTTAATATCTCCATCTCGCTGGTCTGACACGGTGACGTCTGACACCCCAAACTAGAATACAACTGATAAACACAAGTCTCTGGTCCAGAAATTGTTTTATTGTAACACAATTACCTTCTAACACACAAGTTAACTCCTCTCTACAAATTCTTCTTCTTTATTCCTGCTGTGTGTTGTCCAATTCCACTCCTAACCTCAGGCTGAGCAGGAGATGCCCTTTTTAAAGGCAGATTTTTATACAAACTACCTGGTCAAATGGAGTCCTCACAAGACAGTAGAAGTGTCCCCAGCAACTCCTGCTAATGGCTCTCAAGATCCCTCACAAGAAAGCCTTTCATGACTGTGTATCTCATAAAGTCCTGCAGTTTCCTTAATTGCAGCATCAGCAGAGTGATGATGTTACTCGACTTAATGGAGGGAACATATTGTATGGGAGTCAGTCTGCAACTGACCTTCCATCTGCAAATAAAGTACCACCAGTCACTCCAGCCAATTCAAACTGTCCTTCACAACATCCAAATAGCAACAAATGTGCCTCATGATTGGTTATTCTTATCAGGTGACTCATTTCTAAATCTTTATCCTATTTATTCAGATGTCTGTAGTAAGAGAGGTGGATGAAAATGAGAAGAGCTTCACTGCTCTGATACGGTGCATTGAGGAAGCTCACAGGAAACTGACTGAGAGGATCAGAGAACAAGAAAAGAGAGAAATGGAGAAGGCTGAAGGAGTCATGGAGCAACTAGAGAAGGAGATTGAGGAGCTGAAGAGGAGAGAAGCTGAGCTGAAGGAGCTTTCAGAGACCAAGGACCATCTCCACTTCCTACAGGTGAGAGCGACACTTCACATGGAGTCTGATCAGATTGGGGTGTGTGGAACCTGAGAACATTTAGAGAGAAATTTAAAAGATCTGAGGAGTTTGTACAACATGACAAGAACAGGCCATTCAGCCCAACACAGATCGTCTTTTCATATTTCCTTAACATTTCCAATATTCTTTTTACAAATATCTCAAAGTTGGTAACTTCAACTACATGACAAATCGATGAATCTACAGCTGTCTGTGTGAAAAAGTGTTTTTTTATGAAGTGTTAAAGATGACATCTAATAAAGGATGGTGCCAACTCTTCAGCCAGGCCACCTCCTGATGTCTCCAATCTAAACTGATGAGATTCAAATCCTTCAGCATTTCCTCACAGCTCAGACCCACAGTCCAGTCTCGTCTCTCGCCTCCCATCTTTCTCATTTGTTTTTCTATCACACTCCACACAATAGTCCTGATGTCGACTGTGTTTCACAGACATTATGGAGATTCAGTTCTTGATTTACACTACAAACATGGTGGTAGCTAAATAACTCAGCATTCTGTAGTTTTCTCTCTTTTGTATGGTTGATGATGATGATGATGATGGTGATGAAGAATCAAAGGCTCCTAGGATTTCCTCACAAGTCACACTTATGAGCTGCAGACCTTCAATTGTATAATCATATTAAAGAGCTTTCTCCCTACATGTGTTATTCTTTATATTTAATTTAATTTAATTAAGTTTGTCTCAGAACCATAAAAAGCTGAACGCCTTGTTTTGTGTGCCAAGTCAATTCTGGACCCACCTGCCCCCTCAGTCCCTTTTTCTTGAGTCTCGTCTCATGGAGTCCTGTGTGAAAAGCTTATTGATAGTTAAGGTTGATAATCTCTGATGCTCCACTACACTCCACCAAATAATCTCTCATAAATAACCAACAAGTCAATCACAGGCGTTCTCACCATCTAAACACTGATCCTTCATTCAGAAGAGCCCCCTTTTATCAGCATTACTTACTCTTTAATGTCTCATTTCTGAAATCTCTTCCCCTCTTCTCTCCTGATTCAGACTTTCTCCCCTCGCTGTGCCCTTCCTGCTGATGAAGACTCGATGAGCTTCACTGTCACTGCTGATTTCTCATCTGAGGACCTGAGAAAGGAGCTGTCAGGTCTGACAAAGAGTATGGAGAAGATCAGCCAAAGTGACATCATGACAAGGACTTCATCAGGTACAGCGTCTTTCACTTAACTTTGGGATTCTTTTTATTTCCTTTGCTTTGCTCACCTTAAGATTAATGAACAGAAAGGTGTTTTAAATGGCTAAGCCGGCTCAGAGCACAAATGAATTGTTTATTTGAGAACAGAGAAGACGTTAATGGAATCAAATTGAGCTCAGCGTCAGTGCTTTATAACATCAGAACATCTCAATCTGCTCCTGCTGTCTTCGCTGTCCATTACATTCTGCTGGATGGAGTCCACGTTAAAAGTTCACGTTCATCCATTTTCAGCTGTGCTCCCCTGGGCTCTCGTGTTTTATATTCCTGCTGTTGTTTGCTCAGAAGTCGTGTCTCCCACTGACATTTAAAAGGAGTTTACAAATTAAACGCATTTTATTTGATTTATTTTGGTGGTGAAGATAAGCAAATTGGAGGACTGCGTCAGAACTCTGACCACTTGAGGACCACCTGAACATTTCAGTGAGTGCAGCCTCAGAGTAAAACACACTTTATAAATTATGAATTACGTACGTTTGCACATAAAGACAGCGATTTGTTTAAACACAAACTAAGGTCAAGCAGCCAAGAGCACAGGGTCCATCCCGATCGTCCACCACATTAGACATATACTGTATGTGTGTATTGAGAAAATAAGCAGAGAGAGTGGGCACAAAGAGTTGGGGTACCACCCTGAAATACCACGTTTAATGATGAAGATGAAATAAAAAGCACAAAGACGGAGCACAGTGATGACGTCTGCTGCAATCAAAGGCTGTCAAGTTAAAGTCACTTGTGAGTCGGAGCTCCGTCTTCCTCCGTCACAGATCTGTAATGAACACCCACTTCTGCTGACATTTTATAGTGGTGTCACAGAAGAGGCGGAGCTTAATTAGTGGGCTGTGGAAGTGACGTCACTCGTCTAGTGGCCTATGAACTCATTGAAGTGATGACATTAGCAGGAGCAGCACCCTCTCGACTCAGGGTGGGATTTCTTAACTAGATAGACCTCTGAAGATGTGAAGAACTGTACCTGCTTGTCAATATGTATAAAATACAGAATATTTATGATATTTTATGTCAACACGATCACCAAGACATGAAGTTCAAGGGACCTTCTGTAGACCTCTGTGATCAAATTTTGGTGAGGCAAAGATCAGAGCCATTTGTAAATCTTTGAGTGTTACCAGGAGCACAGCGGCCTCAAGAATTGGGGAATGAAAAATGTTTGGAAACACCAGGAAACTTTCGAGAGATGGCCTTGGCCAGGGAGGAGACCAAGAACCTAATGGTCACTACAACAGAATTTCAGAAGTCCTCTGCTGAAATGAGAGAAACTGTTTGACAGAACGGCCATCTTAGCAGCACTCCACAAATCAAGCGTTTATGGTGGAGTGGCCAGGGTGAAGATACTCTCAAGTAAAAGACAAATGACAGCCTGAGAGCATCAAGGGAAAGATACAAAGATCTAATGAGGCAAACATTGAACTCTTTAGACAGAAGACCAAGCAGGATGTCTGGAGAGGTGACAGCATCAGGCTATGGGGACAGAGTGACAGGTCAAAACTGAGGGGAGGAGAAGTTCAGTCAAATATAAAGAGGACCATAAAGAAAACCTGTGACCTCAGACTGGATGATGGATCAACAACCTGAAGACTACAGACTAGACAACACTGGAGTGGCTTTGTGACAAGTCTGAGTGTCCTTGAGTGACCATACTGAGACCCCACAGAACAGGAGACACCTGAAGATGGCAGATCACAGACACTTACCTTGAAATCTAAAAGAGTTTGAGAGGATCTGCCTGGAGGAATGGGATCAACAGGCCAAGTCCAGGAGTGTAAAGCCTGAATATACACTTAGTCACGAAGACCACCAAAGGGTCTTCCACAAAGACCTGAATTAAGTGTCTGAATACTTCTAGGAAGGAGAAGTTTCAGTTTTGATTTGTAATAAATGTGCAGACCTTCCTGAAGACCTGCGCTCACTTTGTCATTTTGGGTTACTGACTGTAGACTGATGAGCACAAAAGGCACTGAACAAAATTCCCTGCTTTATGCTGAACTTCGGCAAGACACGCCTCCACAAGACTACTTGCATGCACAGCGTTTTGTTCCTGAATTGTAACGCGCTCACAGTCTCTTCCTGCTTGTCTGCGTTTTTTCAAGTTACAGTTTGCTGTTACCTTTTGTAACTGTGTGTTGTGCGTTACTGACAAAGTAAGTCTTTTCCTTTTTTTGCAGCGTTCACTGTAACTTAATATCTGAGTTAAAGTTGCAATTTATGTTGACGGTCAGTGCAAGTATAAAAAAGCGCTATTATGGTTTGTTTGCTGTTTTGCGAATGAACATATTGATAAGTCTGTGCACTGTTGACCTTAGGGGAGAGATGCGCTGTATTTTACTTCATTCCAGGACGTTAAAATGTGTTGATTCTTACAGTATTAAACGTAAAGGTTTTTTTTTTTTTTGTAAACGAATGCTGTCTTGTATGGAGGAATATTTCGAAAATAATTAAATAAATCAATAAATAAATGCGCAAATAAATAAAAGTACTGTGAAATGTGAGCATAAATAAATAAATAAATGTAACACGAAATATTTTTTTTTTGTTGCTTATTTATTTAATTTTGTCCGTAACATTCCTCCAAATCATCATGAAATACTACTTGAAATAAAACTGTCACTTTCACTCGTCAAAGTTGAGAGGGTGGGCTCTAACACCCCTCTAGTTATTGATTGGTGAATCGATAGCACAAGAATTAATTAGAAAAATGCTTACTACTGCCGATGAAATGGATTCTGCTGAAGATATTACGTATTTTAGTGAGAGAACTGAAGATTTATCGAAAGAAATTGAAATGTTTTTACAATGTTTGCCATTGATCAGAGTTGTAAAGTTGTTTGAAAAAGTAGCTGCGAATCTGCACCTGACTTTATACTCGTAAAACAAGGGTCAGATACTCAGATCAAAATATTAGTTGGCGCTGCTTTGGGCATTCCATGTCAAAGTACCTAAACTAATAGAGCCGCTGCAGCTTACCGTATATCAAACTGGCTCATTCGCCTTGTGATCGTCTTCTCCGATACACCATATAGATCTGCAATCTGTCGTACTTTTAAACCGCAATACGTAATATCTTCGACAGAATCCATTTCATCGACAGTAGTAAGCATTTTTCTAATTAATTCTTGTGCTATCGATTCACCAATCAGTAACTAGAGGGTGTGTTAGAGCCCACCCTCTCAACTTTGACGAGTGAAATTGACAGTTTTATTTCAAGTCGTATTTCATGATGGTTTGGAGGAATGTTACGGACACAAGTAAATAAATAAATAAATAAGCAACAAAAAACGTATTTCGTGACATATTTATTTATTTATGCTCTCATTTCACAGTACTTTTATTTATCTGTGCATTTAGTTATTTATTTATTTAATTTTGTCCGAAATATTCCTCCATAGTCTTGGGCGTTACGCTGTTCCTTTTATTCTGGTTAATAGTGCCACCTACTGGTTTGATTAAACAATACGTAAAGATGAGTGATGTTTAACTTTGCTCTTCCTGAATACTGTGTAACTTAGACATTTCATTAGTTATGTTCATATATGTATTTCATATGTATTTGTGCACTTATTGTATTTATTTCTGTTTAGATACCACACATACACTTACGTACACAAATCTATCAAAGTCCTTGAAGCGAGCTGGTGAAGGGTGTTATCTACTCTCTGGTGTAGCTGCGGTTCTTTCTAATTGAAGAATTAGGCCAGCAAGTGTACAATCAGCACAGTGACGTACAACTGTCTCTCACAGGCACATTAATCCATTTAATATTAAATCAACAACACAGTAAAGTGTGCAGAAAGTGAGGGGGTCTCAATACTCTCTGACTCCCTGTATATTTATTATTAATATGAATATTCAGATCCACTTTTGGCCTAATTTGCCAGCCCTTGTATATTTTATAAATGTTTTATTTGAACTCCTCTGCATTTGTAATTCGTGTTTAAGAACTAAACTAAGATCCCACAATGCCATCTTCTCAGTTTCCATTCTTCTTCTCTTTTCTTTTTATTTTCAGCTCATGAAGCTCCAGTTTTCGCCCTCCAGCCTCCTGAACCTCAGAGCAGAGACGACTTTTTAAAATGTGAGTTTGTGTTTTGACTGAATGGATCATCACAATAAAAATCAGTGAAGTTTTAAAAGAGCAGGACAGGCTTAGGATATGAAAGTCTGAGTGTTGTGTGACTGAGGGGCTGAGAGTGATGGGGGTCCTGTGACTGGTGCATTATGGGATAGAGAGACTCAGGCAGAGAATCACCAAAGTCATCTGTTGAACCCAAGGTGAAGACTACAAGACCACCTCCACAGATCTTCATGGTCCAGTGAGCACAGCTACTAATATTCTCAAGATGTTTGAGGGTCCACAGGACTGTAGCCCACCTACCTAATGAGACCACCAGAGTGAAGATGACCTAAGATTGAACAGAAGGAAAGTTTAAATGGAGGAGAAAATGCAGTATGGTGTGGTGGTGAAGACTTTGGAGTTCAAACTCTGAGGTTGTGGGTTCAAATCCCACCACTGACACCACTGTGTGACCTCAGCAAGTCACTTCACCTGCCTGGGCTCTGATTGGACAAAGAAAAGAAAAGGAAACAATGGAATCTCAGATGATGGGAGTCACCTTGGATAAGAATGACAGTCAAATAATAAAAAGAGATGACAGGAAACACACTAAAGAATGAAATAGCGAGACAATGACAGATGGGAAAGGCACTATATAATAGATAGATTAAAAATAGGAAATACTGATTGCAGCTTTTATTGGAATAATTTATGTGGTTGTGATGTGTGACAGTTGATTGATTTTAAATTAAAGAGGTGGACTGTGACAATAAAACATGTCATTTAATAAAGCCAGCTGTCAGTGTGGACAGTCCATCAGAACTCTGACCTCAATGGTGACCTTATGTTGTTTATCATTATTTCTGATGACTGAGATGACTTTCAAATGACTGACTTGCCTGCCTTTCACTTTTTTGTCTGTTGTTGTCTTTTATGATTTAATTTTTAATCCCACAGATTCTGTCCAATCAGATGAGCTATTTACTATTAGTGTCTCGTCAGCGCAGCTCCTGATTGGTTCTTGTTAATTGTCTGTGTTGTGCTCCGCCCCCAGTCCCGTTACACACTCCCAGATTTCCTTACTTGTTTTCTTTTCTCTCCTTTCAGACTTCTGTCCCCTCACACTGGACATCAACACGGCACACAGAGTCCTCCGTCTATCTGAAGGGAACAAGAAGGTGACATGAGGGGACAGTAACTGAATATCCTTGATCATCCGTGACAGATTTGACCTGGACCCAAGTTCTGTGCAGAGAGGCTCTGACTGGGACTTGCTGTTACTGGGAGGTGGAGTGCAATGGAGACTATGTGAGGATTGGAGTCGCATATAAAGGACTGGGCAGGAAAGGAGCGGGAGGGGAGTGTGGCCTTGGATACAACAAGTCCTGGTGTTTGCTGTGGTCTCGTTCCCAGTATTCTGTGTGGTACAATAAACAGAAGACTGTAATCAGCGCCCCCTTCTGCCCCAGAATTGGTGTGTATCTGGACTGGCCTGCTGGCTCTCTGTCATTTTATAGCGTCTCACACACAATGACCCTCCTGCACAGGTTCAACACCTCCTTCACTGAGCCCCTCTATCCAGGGTTTTGGCTTAATGATTACTCCAGTGTAACAATCAGCCATCTGACACCATGTGACCACTGACCAGTACCCTCCACCGGTCACTTGATGTCCCCACAAGCTCAGGTGTCTTTGTGTTTGTAGTTTGGGGTCAAAATTAATTTTACACTATAGGTGGGGGGGCAGCACCTCTGTGAGTGAATTTGTGGATGAGAATGCGGGGCGAGTGCTGTCAGGGTCTCCATTATTATTGGGTCTTAGTAGCTAATCAGGTGTGTGTGTCATAGTGAAGGGCGGTGACACCTCAGACCTACAAATACCAGTCTGACCAGCAGAGGTCACTGTTGATTCACAGCCACATGTCCTTCAGGCTGACACCCCAACTGCTGTGTCCTCTGAGTGTCACTGAATGTCACCTGTCAGTCAGTCTATATAGCGCCTTTCAGTAGTGCTGCTCCAGCAGGACCACATGCCTGTCTCAGTATCCAGAGCCTCATTCCAGTGACTATTTAGGAGCACAGAGTGACAGAAGTGACAGGAGTGCTGGCCTCTGAACAGACATTGTCTGCCCCTCTATTAGTTACTCCGGTGGTCTGTCACCTCTGAATGAATTCACTGTGAATGTCTAAAGACGAGGACTCACCGCTCAGTCACATGTCGGCCATATTGATGGAGTTTGGTGTTTTACTGAGTCAGTTGGTGTCACGTTAGACATTAAACTGCACCTCCTCCTTGTTGTTCCCACTGTCGCCCAACCTCAAGGAGACGAGTCAGTTGACTAACTTCACCTTCACTGTCGGTGTTCAAAGTGACAATCAGATGTGACACTTGGGGACACTTTTATCTTTCCACTGACACACACATTCCCAGGATTCATTTACAATTCCCTCAGGACCCCTCAAGGAGCGGCGTGTCACCTGACATCAGTGTGTGTGAAGAAGCCAATGAAGGCCCAGGCTGACAGCCCCCCCACTGTGTATTACAGGCCTCACCAGCAGATGGCGACTATGACTTCTAAATCTGTCATCTTCATGGAGCCTGAGGGGTTAAAAGGAAGAGGAGAAGGTGAATAAAGAGTGAGGGGTGAGGATGATAGAGAAGAGAGTCAGGGTGATAAAGGGTGAGATGAGTGACCTGAGACAGAGTGAGTCAGGCGAGTGTGTCACTTGTGTGTTTGTCAGTTTTGTTCCTCCCTCTGATTTTCTCCTCTTTGACTCGTCACACGCTGATGGCCGTCCTGTGATCACAGATTGTATTCCTCGTTGATCAAATCCGTATCTCGATGTGTGACTGACGTCTGATTCTTTAAGCACTCGCTCATCAGACAGGTTGTCACCCGATGAGCTCTTCACTGCTGACCTAAGCCCTGCTGCCCTCTTCTCTCTGTCACCTCAGCCATTGCTTCAGTCCCCGCTGGGTGACATCATAAAGCCACTGGTCTGTCTGGTCACTCAGGTCCTCGTCACAGCTGCACACTGGCAGTCGTTCAAACTCTACAGGCTGACAGCCATGTTGTCCTGTCGTCTGATGTTTGTGTTGGTTGAGGTCGTCTCCTGCTGACCTTGGGGGCTTTTAGAGCTCAGGATTAATGAAATGGAAATGTCAGTCAGCAGGGTGGGCAGGTGGGCACATTCAGGGCAAAATGTCATTCAAAGTCGATGAGCACACTGGACACATCGCCAGTCACTGATAATCGACTCCACGTCAGCTCCTGTGGCCCTCATCATGTGCTGTCAACTCAGACGCTGGTCATGTGACTTGCACCTTAGTGACATTCCTGTGACTTTCAGGGCTGTGACATCAGCTGATTCTTCTGGAGCCAAACTGCTCCCTCTTGTGGCCTCTCTGCATATTAAACACACGAGAAGTTAGGATGTGAAGTGTTTGGTGAGATCTAAAAAATATTCTGAATATTGACATCACCTTGAAGGACAGTTTGGTTTAATAATAATTAATGTGTTAAAGAATACTTACTGCGGTGGGTTGGCACCCTGCCCAGGATTGGTTCCTGCCTTGTGCCCTGTGTTGGCTGGGATTGGCTCCAGCAGACCCCCGTGACCCTGTATTCGGATTCAGCGGGTTAGAAAATGGATGGATGGATGGAAGAATACTTATTTTAGATTAATCTTTAGTTAATTATGATTAGGTGTTACATTCACAGAGATTAATGGCCTGTTAATCCTCCACAGTTTGTAAAATTTGAATCGCTTATTAATCTAAAAAGATCAAAACACAACATAAAATATGGACGACTGTTATTTGTCAAATCTGTTCATTTGGTAACTTTTGATTTGTTAATTCCTCTGATCACATCGCATATTTTGAATGTTCTGATTATATTAAGACTTCTTGTTTATGATTAATCCTCTTTAATAAAAGGAGAAGTGTCTGTGTGTCTGTCTGTGTATCTGTCCAGTCACTTTGTCTCTGTCTTTCCAACAGATGGCGCCTCACAAACATTAGCACAGCTTTTATGACTCCCATGCTAATCAATATCATCCAGTTACAGAGCCGCAGCACCAGACGTCACCTCTGATATCGGCCAGCAGTTTAATGACAGAATGTGTGTTAGGGTGAGTGTGATTAGTGGGCACCATACCAGCCTGTAAACCTCCCTGCTGGCACACAACTGCTGGTCCAGACCTGCGTCAGTTTGTTGTGCTTCAGCTCTGCCAATAGAATGGCATATAACAGAGACATAAGCATTGCATTTGTCATTCCAACAGATGGCACATCTCAAACATTTGTATTAATGCACTGTACTACTACAAACATTTTTGATACACCATCTGTTGGAATGATAATTGCATTCATTTATTACTACATGCATTTCAAAATACATTCCCAAAGATGGTGCACTGCAAACATTAACACTGAGATCTACGTTGATTACTTAGAATTCAGCTAGTTTTATAATAAAGAGCAAATAGTTATAATATATATATATATATATATATATATATATATATATATATATATATATATATATATATAATTTTATAGAAAATGGAGAATGCAGCAAAACATATGCTGAAGCCATCTGAATGTTTTATTCTTCCATTCACAGCAGAGAAGCTAATTATTGAGGCCGATGAGCGTTGCTCCCCAGTCTGAGTGTTTGTGTCCTGCTGTGTGTGTTTGCCCCCGTGCGTGTCCATGTGACACATGATAGTCTGTTGTGACGAGGTTAGTTTGTCCCTGTGACTCCAGTCTGACCCCACACTTTACTTATCAGCTGCTAATAAATACTAACATTAAACTTTATTAGATACACTTCTTAAACACTTTAGTTTTTTCCCCCTCATAATATTCAAGTGATGGCTGTTTGCATTCTGTTCCCACTACTGATATTATATGAGGAGTCAAAGATGTGGATTAGCAATAAGAAGAGACGGCTACTTCAGTCACCTCTTGAAGGACAGCAGCTGATATTCAGACTCGCTTCAATCGACACCAAGTGTGCATCTCTGCAGCCCAGAGCCTCCACCCTGGAGCTCCAAGGAGGTAGTGTTGACTCCACTGCTCGCCAACCTGGAGGAACTTGCAGTTCGAATTACTAAAGAGGACTGCAGTTCTCCACTAAGCCCACTAGAGGGTAGTGTTCCGTCATATTAGATAGATAGATAGATAGATAGATAGATAGATAGATAGATAGATAGATAGATAGATAGATAGATAGATACTTTATTAATGGGTGGCACGGTGGCGCAGTGGTAGCACTGCTGCCTCGCAGTTAGGAGACCTGTGTTCGCTTCCCGGGTCCTCCCTGCCTGGAGTTTGCATGTTCTCCCCGTGTCTACGTGCGTTTCCTCTGGGCGCTCAGGTTTCCTCCCACAGTCCAAAGACATGTCGGTTAGGTGGATTGGTGATTCTAAATTGGCCCTAGTGTGTACTTGGTGTGTTTGTGTGTGTCCTGTGGTGGGTTGGCACCCTGCCCAGGATTGGATCCTGCCCTGTTTTGGCTGGGATTGGCTCCAGCAGACCCCCGTGACCCTGTGTTCGGATTCAGTGGGTTGGAAAATGGATGGATGGATGGATACTTTATTAATCCTAAGGGGAAATGCACATAATCCAGCAGCATTATCCTGATACAAAAAACAATATTAAATTAATAAAAATGCATGTAAAAGCAGACAATAACTTTTAATAATGTTAGCATTTACTCCCCAAAGTGGAATTGAAGATTCGCATGGTGTGGGGGAGGAACGATCTCCTCAATCTGTCGCTGAATCTGCTCTTCTGTCTGGAGATGATCCTGTTCAGTGGATGCGGTGGATTCTCCATGACTGGCAGGAGTCTGCTCAGCACCGTCGCTCTGCTACAGATTTCAACCTGTCCAAGTTTACACCTACAATAGAGCCTGCCTTCCTAACAAGTCTGTCCAGGTGTGAGGCGTACTTCATCTTTATGCTGCCTCCCCAGCACACCACCGCATAGAAGAAGGCGCTCGCCACAATCGTCTGATTGAACATCTGCAGCATCTTATTGCAGATGTTGAAGGACGCCAAGCTTCTAAGTTATTATAGTCGGCTCTGACCTTTCTTACATAGAGCATCAGTATTGGCAGTCCAGTCCAATTTGTCATCCAGTTGCACTCCCAGGTATTTATAGGTCTGCACCCTCTGCACAGTCACCTCTGATGATCACGGGGTCCATGAGGGCCCTGGTACTCGGGTGTAGGTGGTTTGAGTCGCACCATTTAACAAAGTCCTTGATTAGTTTCCTATACTCCTCCTCCTGCCCACTCCTGATGCAGCCCACGATAGCAGTGTCATCAGTGAATTTTTGCATGTGCCAGGACTCCGAGTCATATTGGAAGTCTGATGTATGTTGGCTGAACAGGACAGGAGAAAGTCCAGTCCCCTGTGGTGCTCCTGTGTTGCTGACCACAATGTCAGACCTGCAGTTCCCGAGATGCACATATTGAGGTCTCTCTGTAAGATAGTCCATGATCCATGCCACCAGGTGTGAATCTACTCCCATCTCTGTCAGCTTGTCACTAAGGAGCAGAAGGTTGGATGGTGTTGAAGGCACTAGAGAAGTCCAGAAACATAATTCTTACAGCACCACTGCCTCTGTCCAAGTGGGAGAGGGATCGGTGTAGCATACAGATGATGGCATTCACCACTCCCCACCTTTTCCTGGTATGCGAAATGCAGAGGGTTGAGGGGTTAGAGGACCTGTGGCCTCAGGTGGTGAAGCAGCAGCCACTCCATGGTCTTCATCACATGTGACGTCAGAGCAGGCCGGAAGTCATTCAGCTCACTAGGACGTGATACCTTTGGGACTGGGATGATGCAAGATGTTTTCCAAAGCCTCGGGACTCTCCCCTGTTCCAGGCTCAAGTTGAAGATGCACTGTAGAGGACTCCCCAGTTATTGAGCACAGGCCTTCAGCAGTTGTGGCAATACTCCATCTGGACCCGCTGCTTTGCTGGCACAAAGTCTCCTCAGCTCTCTGCTCACATGGGCTGCTGTAATTGTGGGTGGGTATGTCTCACCTATGCAGGTATCAGTAGAAGGATGGGTGGAGGATGCAGTACTCCAAGGTGAGAGTGGGTTAGGGTGGTCAAACCTATTAAAGAAGTTGCTCATTTGGTTTGCTCTCTCCATGTCTCTCTCGATGGTGGCACCCTGCTTCGAGCTGCAGCCAGTGATGATCTTCATCCCATCCCACACTTCCTTCATGCTGTTATTCTGCACCTTCTGCTCCAGCTTTCTCCTGTACTGCTCCTTTGCCGGTCTGAGCTGGACTTGGAGTTCCTTCTGCACGCGCTTGAGCTCATGCTGATCACCGTCTTTAAAAGCCCTTTTCTTCTGGTTCAAAAGGCCTTTGATGTCACTTGTAATCCATGGCTTGTTGTTAGCATAGCAGCGTACTGTTCTTACTGGAAATACAATGACCATACAGAAGTTGATGTAGTCAGTAGTGCAGTCAACAACCTCCTCAATGTTCTCACTATGTGACCCCTGCAGGATATCCCAGTCCGTAGTTCCAGTCTCTCAGAGCCTGCTCTGCCTCAGAGGACCACTTCCTGAATGAGCGTGTGGTTGTAGGAAGCGCCCTCACTCTTGATTTGTAGTGAGGCTGAAGCAGAACCAGGGGCCTCATGTATAAACGGTGCGTACGCACAGAAATGTTGCGTAAGAACTTTTCCACGTTCAAATTGCGATGTATAAAACCTACACTTGGCGTAAAGCCACGCACTTTTCCACGGTACCTCATGCCTTGTCGTACACAAGTTCTCCGCTCGGTTTTGCAAACTGGCGGCACCCAGCGTCAAAGCAGTGCTACTGTTCTTGTGTGATTACTCATTATTTTCATGACGCGGCTTTATAAATACACAGAAACTAACCGCATATTGTTTATTAGTGTAATGCATCTGATTGTAATTAACTCGTAACAATATAATGGTCCAGGGAACAGCCATAGTATTCCAAATACCATAACTGCTTTAGTGTTGTTACTCTCACTTCTTCTTCTTCTTCTTCTTCTTCTTTCAGCTCCTCCCGTTAGGAGTTGCCACAGCGGATCATCTTTTTCCATATTACTCTCACTGCACCACTCAGAGTATTTATATCACTGTATCTGAGTGTGAATCACAGCAGCAGCTGATCGGAAAGAGAATTATCGGTATACAGCTTCAAGGACACGCTGTCTCAGCCACTGCAAAACGTTTTAAAGCCTTTCCTGTACGGACCTCGCGGTTCAGAAACAGTTTAATCCCAAGAACTTTAAATGCAGCCAATCAAGTGCTCCTTGTAGAACTGTTAGAATTTATAAATACAATCACCTCACTGTAAACTTGCACTACAGTTATAATATCGCACAACCTGAGCCACTTTATAAAGCGCGTATTTACATATGATGACGATATCATTTTTAAGGTGAAATGCAGCAAAATATGTTTGTTAAATTATACAGATAAAACTTTAACTTCATTTAAATAATCTATATTCTTCACTGGGAGTGTCGTGAAGGATAGAATAATTAAACATGTACTACGAAGATATTTCAATGTTCTTTAAACGTTTTGAAGAATCGGCGCTAAGCTTACAGATGGCTTAACTTCTATTACAGAGCTGATTGTATGGCGATCGGTTACTTGGGGAAAGAAAAGCACTGACTGCAGTGACGGCTACGCCAATATATATTGAATATAAAACAGAAAGAGAAAATAACAACACAGCTAAAAACACAGCGACAAATTTCGGCAAAAGTTAAATGCTTGTGTCATGAGCACGAGGCGGCTATGCAGTGTCTGCAACGGACGGCCATCCACTGTGCATAAGCTACTTTACTGACGGCGGCGAAGGAGCCACCGATTCTTCCTCTGCCCAGTGCCACCACAAGCCTAGAGCCACCCCTGAGTACTGCTGCAATAAATTATTTCATCGAAGTGAAACTCATGTTTAATAACGTGCTTTAACTCCTATCATCATGAAAATGACATCACGTATACATCTCAGTATTTTAGTTATTCAGAGAGCTGTAATATCACAAATGTAATGGACTCTGTGTCCAGTTGGAGGAAGAGAGCCGGTTTAAGAAGCAAGTAGTGATTCACACACATAGATCACATACGAGTAGAAGATCAAATACAAAACAAAGCATTTAACGTGCTACTTTAATTACGATGTGATTTGAGAAACTGGTTAATTAAACGATTTTAAGATGAAGTTTATGATGTTCTACTAAATGACAAAATAAACTACGTGATTAAAGTGGAAATGTCGAGATTGAAGTTGACATTTCGTGCTTTTTCCCCACCGTGTGCCTTTTTTCTCTGTACCCTAATAAACTTTCATATGACACTCAGACAGTGGGCTACAATTCGGCTTTTCACGGCGACTTTGATATGTGACTTCTTTTTTATTTCCGGCACTGTGCGATTTTGTGAATGTGAGCTTTCAAGTTTCTCCAACACGCTATGTCACTCGATCAACTTCCTTTTGTTGATTATACCACGGTTTATTTGAACAAATAGTATGTTTTTCCTTTGCCTCCACTTGGTATTCGCTGAAATTCTTATATTTTCCCTGTGCTTTTCCCATTGTCTTTTCACAGAAGGCTGAGTTTAAGGGCGATTTATATTGATTTGCATATTCAAATAGGCGTAATTCTGGGAGGATTTGGGGCATTACAAATGCGTGCGGCGTTAGTTTTCACGCTGATCGGGATTTATGTAACGGAAGAACGTGGAAGTTGGAGAACGCACAGATTCCTGCATCTGGATTTTTCTGTGCGTAAACACATTTCGGCTTTTGTGCTTACGCCATGTTATAGTGCGAGTTCTACGCTCGGCGTTATACATGAGGCCCCAGGTTATGATTTGCTTTCCCAAGTGCAGTTTCACTAAAACACAGCAGGCTGCATTCTCTGTAGGTTCTGACATTTTTCACCAGCACAGCCAGTTCGTCGATCTTACTTGGTAGTGAGTTCACATTTCCCAGGATTACAAAAGGCACCGAAGGTTTATAGCACCACTTTCTCGCAAGCCGCATGGCTTTTATCTTAGCGCTGGCTCGGCTGACACGATATCGTCTTCTTACCTCGTCAGGTAAATAGGGAACCACACCGGCACGGTCATTTGTTCTCAGCGCTTGAAGTTGACTACTTGAATAGGTGAGTCTCGGTGTGTAAAAATCCATGTCAAGTAGTAAAAAATGTAGTAAAAAGTGTCCAGGGAGCGATTCCACATAAAAGAAAGTGGTAGAAGTGATCAGTGAAATAGCGAAAAAAAGGTGAAAGGATACTCATACACGGAGCTGCTGGAATGGCTGCCATGCGCGGCGGCGACGGATATGATTATATTAGTCAAACTTAGTCGTAATAATGAGGTAGCAAGTCATTATTTAATTATAAGATAAGTAATAATAATATAATAATAACGATCAAGTGCCAGTGACCTGCTATTACTATTAACAGACTTGCATTTAATTTTGTTCTGCTTCTTTATCAACCTGAGACTCTTAGCCAGATTAACTGGATTTAATTAACACATTTTCGGGGTTGTGTTAAGTAGTGAGAAGTCAAGTAAAATTACACTTTTTTTTGCTAAATAAAAAAATTTCAATGTAAAAGCTTTTGAGGCAACTCCGGCCCCTTCTTCAGGTGAGATGTAATCAAAAGAAAAAATTTGATCGCATATATTTTAACGTGATATCGATGATTATTCAGCCGCTCAAGTTCTTAGAGATTTGCGCCACTCGTCCAGCTCAAGAGCTCCTTCTTGCTCAGTCGACTTTCTCTTCCCACGCCATCCCACAATAGTCACAGACTCTCCCTCTGAAGATGTCGTTCTCTTCTCTGTGTCTCCATCACTGAAGTTCTCCTTGATCGTTTCTCGACGCTCCTTAAATCTCCCGAGTGTGCGCACATAACCGTGGACTGTCTCAGCCTGTCTTGTGTTAATGGCGGAAACTTTGAGATCGCAGCACCGACTGAGCCTCGACTGGAAGCAGACGGCTATTAATTAACGTGAGGCTCACTCCGCTAAGTCTCAGTGTGACACGCGCGCTTCATGGACTGCCCGACTGGTTTAGTCCGGTGCTGCGCTTTGAGATCAGCGGAAACACGCACTGCAGTGAGGTGGGGAGTGAAGGCGGAGCGCAGGTTTGGTCCGCACGTTGAACGGCACCTTCAGGTTATTACAATTAACTCGGGCAGATTATGAGATCGCAGGTGACTTTGACTTCAGTTTGACAGACACAAACTTCAGAGTGTGACAGCTCCGTCACCCTTTACATGATTAAATTTGATTGTTTTATTTCTATTTTATTTATTTATTTCTGTGCATTGCACTTCTGGACAACCGTAATTGGCTTCTAGGAGTTACGACAGCATTTGAGGTAATGAGCTGACACGGCGCCTAAATTACCTGCAGATTATTTAAAAGGCTAACACCACAGACTGGAGCACAGTAGGCGGGCAGTGATAGTAAGAAGATGATTCGCTGACGTTGACTTTGATTGACATTTATCCCACTCCTTAGCCCTGCCCTTAACCACTCAGGTCTGTCAATATGGGCTGCGAGAATCATCCATCTATTTTCTAACCTGCTAATTCCAAACACAGGGTCACCTGGAGCCAATCCCAGCTAACACAGGGCACAAGGTAGAAACCAATCCCGGACAGGGTTACAACCCACCACAGGACACACACAAACACACCAAGCACACACTACGGGCCACATTAGAATCGCCAATCCACCTAACCTGCATGTCTTTGGACTGTTGGAGGAAACCAGAGCGCCCAGAGTAAACCCACACAGACACAGGGAGAACATGCAAACTCCACGCAGGGAGAACCTGGGAAGCGAACCCGGGTCTCCTAACTGCGAGGCAGCAACACTACCACTGTGCTACCATGCCGCCCTTATGAGAATCAACACTCTAGATATTCACACATATACTTATACACACGTGTTTATATCTGTCATCAACACATGTTATTTATGTGAGTGTGCGTGCAGACACGACCCCGACCGCGTCCCACAGTGAGAGGTACTTGGGCATGCGATACGAGAAAAGTGAGACAGAACAATAAATAAGCATGTGACTAAAACAATAATGACAGCAAGAAAGCAAGGAAGAAAGAAAGAATCCTGCTCAATCAAATATCGGGTCTTGTGGAGCTTCTCCTGGCAGCCCAGACAGAAAGACTGGAGCTCAGTAACTCTGTAGCTCTGAGTCACATCATGAGATGTTATCGGCTTTATTCAGGTTTACAACATCATTTTAATTTCCCAGTTTGATTGAAAATTTACTGTCTTGTTTATATCAGACTTCAAGAAATGCTTTATGCAGAGAGTGATGTGAGGTGCAATTTATATGCAATAACAGAGTTTATGCACTTTAATAAAAGGACGTGTCTGTCTGTGTGTCTGTCCAGCTGCTATGTCTTTGTCATTCCAACAGATGGCACAAATGGAGCGTCACAAATTTTTATTAGTAAAATGACGAACCATCTGTTGGAATGAAAAATGCAATGTATTTTATTGCTACAAATGTCTGTAGTGACAAAAGGCACTATATAATAAATAGAAAATATGAACTGAGCTAACCTGTCAAACAGTGCAGCAGAAGAACAGGAGTTTGTGGACGTAACCAGTGGCTGATTTTTAAACCACCAACGAGGAGCGATTGTCACAATGTGAAGGTCTGTAATAATCAGGGTGGAGGTGAGGACTGTTAGAATGAAGCAGCGCTGCGCTGTGCCACCTTGCCGCCTCTCAAATTAAGTGTCTTATATCAAAATACACTGGAGTGACAAAGTCTTCAGACTCTTTCTGCATACTTTATTTTGGATTTAATTTTTCATGGATTAATTTCCCATTTTTGCCCATCGAATCAACATTTAATAACTCATCATTAGAAAGTAAAGACGTGTTAATAGAAAGGTAAATAAATTTATTAAAAATCATAAACTAAATTCTCTCTCTCCTAGTCATATTTAGACCTTTCTTGTGTCACTCTAAATTGCACTCTGGTCCATCTGGTCAGCTTGAGTCGTGTCCACAACTTCACTGGAATCCACCACTGAACTGAGTGGCCATCATTTAGAAAGACTGTCGTGTTTCTGTGTCTAGAAGGTCCTATAAATAACACTGCATGAGGTCCAAAGAGCTTTTTGTAGACCTCCACCAAGATCACATTCTGGTAAGATGGAGATCAGGGCGATGGGATCATACCATTTCCGACACTTATGAGTGTCCTCAGGAGCACAGTGGCCACAGAAATGGAGACACAGAAGTCATTTAGTTCCACCAGAACTCTTCTTAGTGTTGGCTGTCTAGCCAAGCTGAGTTACTGGACAAGAAGGTTCTTGGGTTAGGGAGATGACTGAGAATGTTCAAGGTAACGAGATGCACCAACTATAGTTTTTAAATGTGACATGTAATCCATATTAAAGATATATAGTGTGATGCTGGCCTAACGGTCATTTATGGTGACTCCTAGCTGTAAGATCAGACGTCTTTAAGGAAATGAGACCCAGTAGGTGTAGCTGTTAAGTGTGACATGTTCTTTTACTAGACGTCAGCAGTGTAATGCCAGAATCAAAAGGCATAGTAATTTGTGTCAAAATACAATGAGTTTGTGATGCTTAGAAAATTAGAAACTGGGCAGAAAAGTCATGAGGGAGTCATAGAATTCATTAGTCGTTAGACGCCCACCAATTAAAGTCATCAAAATTGAGTAGAATGACATTACAATTAACACAGAACATTAAGTAGTTGTCAAAATACAGTGAACTTGTGATAATTCAGAAATTTAAAGCTGCTGAGAATTTGCGATGGAATCGTGGAAACCGTCATCCTATTTAAATCCTAGTTGTGCAATCTGACCTCCTCACAGAGACCAAACATAGCAAGTCCAGTTTTCGTCAGACATGTTTCCCAACTTGAAGTCTTGTAGCGTGATGTTGGCCAAAGGCAGCACATTAATTGATCTGTCAACATGCAGTAAGCTGGCTCCTTAGAAAAATGTTGTGAAGGAGTCATTGTCATCCATTATACTGCACCATGCAACTAAAAGTTTTAAAATTTGAAATGCACTCCAACTTGAAGTTGTGTAGTGTGACGCCAGCCTAACGGTCATTCCCTGTAATTCCAAGTCCTGTAATTCAAAGCAATGAGGTCCTGTAAATCCAGTTGTGTAGTGTGACATGGTCTCGGACTCAGACGTGTGTAGTGTGACGCCGGTCTAACGGTTATCGTGTATAATTTCAAGTCATAAAACTCAACATCATCAGATCCAGCAAGTCCAGTTGGTAAGTGTGACGTTCTCTCCGACTTGAAGTTTTATAGTGTGACGCTATCTAATATCTTCTCCAGACACCATTTTAAAAGTTCTCAAGGTTTTCTCTTGAACTCCATGACTCTTTATTTTGTTCTACGGTTGTTTGTCATGAGCCGTTTTGTCTCCGCCTTTCCAAAAACAATCCCTGACACTGCCATCATTGTTTAGAGTCTTCACTTTTCTGAAACAGCTCACTTGCGATGACTCAGAATGCTCACGTTAAGAGGTCAAAACCTCCATCCCCGTTACCTCCTTGAAGCCACAGTCTTGAATTTCCATGCACAGGAAATGGTGAAGCACAGAATTAAGACAAGGAGGATGGTTAAAGCAGGAAGTTAGCTCCAAATATATTACAAACTTTCTATTCATTTTGGTATTCAGAGCATTCACAGGGTTGACCCATGAACGTGAAATGATCTGTGTCAGCTCTGTAGTTACAAATGTCCTGGTCTTCAGGGATTACCGAGGGAGGTCTCCACCCAAGAAATTCATTTAAACGAGAACAGAGAGATGCCTCGGATCATGCAGGTTGGCACTTGTACAGCTTTCAGATATGTCCATTTAACCCCCAAAGAGTCACGCCAATAACACAGACCGAGCGGTCACTCTCCTGCAAGCTTCTCTGCCTTGTTTGAGGCCATTTTCTTGACATGGATTCTCCTGCGCTTCAGCAGAGTGTTTGATATGCAGAATCTCTTCCCACATTCAGTACAAGAGTAGGGCTTCTCGCCGGTGTGGATCCTCTGGTGGACTTCCAGTGTACTTTTATATGTGAATCCTTGATCACAGTCCATGCAGAAGAACAGCTTCTCTCTCGTGTGGATGACCTGATGTCGTCGAAGATTACAATTATGTGTAAATTTTTTCCCGCAGTGAACGCAGGAGTACGGCTTCTCCCCGGTGTGAGTTTTCATGTGATGTTGAAGGTACTTGCTGTAAAGGAAGGTCTTTCCGCAATCCGCAAACTGTGAATCCTCTGATGCTGCTGAAGTTTCCCCTTCAATCTAAACCTTTTCCCACACTGGTTACAGAAATACGTATACTCCCCGGTTTGAATTACCAAATGCTCTTGCAGTCCGCTGACCACTCTGAAGCATTTCCCAAACATGGGGTAATGTGTGGCTTCTTTCCAGTGTGGATTCTCTGATGCTGCAGGAGGTCGTTTTCACGTATGAACCTCTTTCCACAGTCGCTACAACAATGGGGTTTGTCGCCGTTGTGAATCTGCTGGTGGCCCTTTAGGCTGTACTTGTAGGCAAAGCTCTTCCCGCACTCCTTGTGTCTTGGAAAAAATTCGTCACCAGAAGGCATTTTACCTAAAAATAAAGGCTATTAGGACTTGGGATAGACAGACAGAGTTTTAAAGCTTTATTGCAATAAAACAACACAAAATTAACAAGGAGTCAACCCAATACGGCCAAATTGAGCTGAGCCCTGGACATTGCAGCAATGAAAGTTTATATAACAATTTCTTATCATTTTGACCTCGTTCAATTAGCTCATTCTGCACCTGGCTATACTGTCTATTGTTCACTCAAGTTTCTGTTTTGCTTATTCTTGATTGGTTCTTCAACTAGGCAGATGTTCTTTATTCCATATTTGGTCTTTTGTGGTGTCACTTCCTTCACTAGCCTTTCAAGCTATGCTGTAATGGTTTCCTACAGCTAAGCTTTAATTCAAAAGAAATATAGTATATGCATTCATTTAATCATTGCTCGGCATGCTTGATTTGTCTTAATTTCTACACTAAAGTTAATTTTTAATATATTCTTATAATATTTTTGCTAATGCCTGAATTTACTAAGGTTTTCTTTCATGTATTACATCAGTGTGTCCTTGCTTACAGCAAAAGCCTTTTGTTTCCTTTCTGCTGATTCACCAATTCAGCTGGTTTCTTTACATGCCTCCCAGAGCCATCTTCTGTCGGAGATAACGTTTCCTTAGCTTCCCAGCCTTGGACACAGGTGTTCTCAAACTCTTATCCTGTTCTAGCTGGTTTCTTTATGTCATTTTTTGTTCTTTTTCCTGTACTTTCTAACACTAGTAATTTCTGCTGTAAGCTTAAAAATAATGCAGTATAACTGATTTTTTAAGTTAACTATTTGCTTGACCTATCTTATTTGCTTAACATTCTAATTTATGCTTAATTTAATGTTTTAGAAGCTTTTATGGCTCTATATGTTAATTTGCTATTTTTTATGCTAATACAAAAAATCTTCCTTCTACATTCCTCCCATTGAGGCTTAATCAAGCCTCACCATCTAATCTGATTCCAAAAGAAAGGTAGGGGATGTCGGTTCAATTCTCCTTTGGAGCCTAATACGGACCCCTCACAGTTCTTCTCAATCTACAACACCCGTACCCCTCCCTTGGTGGCACAGGAGCCAAACATCTCCCGCCATCAATTAACAAAGAGGAGTAAAAGACTTCCTGGCCCTACCCTAATAGTCAAAAAGTATGCATAATTAATCATAGGTGCAGATAAAATTAAACAACAAAGGAATATAACATAATCCATGATGGTTACAAAATAATACAGAAGGCTTAAAATAATAAAACAATTGTCCATAATAAGGGCTTTTTCTTCGCTTGGAGAGCTATATTTCCAGTGAAATTAAATTTTTTCTTCACCTCAGGTACTTTGTGCACCGTAGAGGGTCACCTCCCTGGGGAGCGGTTACTAGCACTTCACCCAAGGAGTTTCTTCTGGTTTAGTATTTCATTATCCACATTGTCACCAAGAAGAGAATCAAAATCTGTAGCTGAAGATGTCCATGGTTCAAGATCTTGGATGTACACTTGTTTGACAGCAACTCTAGTAATAATTCATTAGAAAACTAGCAATAAGCAGCAAAATACCATTCAAGGATATAACAATACCATTAAGAGAGTGATTTCTGCTGCACAAACATGACTCCCCGTGGTTCCCAGGTTCAAATATAGCTAATACTAAGTATATTGGTTTTACCTTTTCTTTCTAAGATGGATTTTCTTTTTTTAAGATGGATTTACAGATAATGTCGGAACTGTCCCAATTCCTAAATATGGTAATATAACTTTTTAATATACCTAGTTTTGTGTGTTCGCCTACAATCAGAGGTATTAATAATATTGTTGGTGGCGATACAGATGGCATAAATATTTATCTTAAATAACTCAAAAGTTCTCAGTTTTAGGTTGCCACCACTGTGCACAATGATAATCAGAAATAAGATCCTTATACACCTCACTATGCTCACATCCTAACACACTCATTCATAAAATTGCCCAAATGTACACCCAGCTGTGGTTTCAATCTTGAGCCACCTTTATCACATTAATGCAGCTATTCTGTGGACAGTAGGTGTCAATCCTCCCTTCAGAAGATGTCAGCACTACAATCCAAAGTGCAAGTCACTGGGCTATTTCTAAGGTCACATTCATTTCAATTTCAATGGTTATACCCAAGCTTCTTATTAAGGGTTTATATCTTCAGACTTTATCTGGGCTTTTTAATTCACAGACAACACATTCACCACTTGTAATGGAAGGATTTTTCTAAAGAGAGGGGGGGATCAAGAAAGCAGATGGGCGTTGGTCGCTTCAGCACGAAACCCAGTTGCATTACTAATGTTTTGGGAGAAACAGCCGGGAATGTTCTAAAGATACAGCCAAGGTTATGCTGACTTGTTTTTCACTTCGAGGGGCTTCACTACGCAATTCTTATTTTTGTGTGCCTTTTGGTACCAGACGCCGTCTCCGTCAGGATAAAGGGGCATGCTGACTTGTTTTTCACTTCGAGGGGCTTTACTGTACACAGCTCTTATTTTTGTGTGCCTTTTGGTACCAGGTGTCGTCTCCATCAGGACCAAGTGCAAAACAACACCCCGCCTGTGGAAAGGTGTGTGTGCTGAAACTAATCACTTCTGTATACACTGCTTGCACGTAAGCCGCTTTGGGCAAGGACGCTCAATTAGTATATAAGGGAAGGTTTCGCCCTCAGTTTCTTTGGAGGCTCAACCGTGGGGACAGCGCGCACCGCCCGGTATTTGAAAGGCACATGAGTTGGTCCTCTGACAAGACTGACAAGCGGGCCCCCTCAGTCTACTGGTCTGGGATGATGGCTCTGGGTCTTTTTATATGTCTGTAAGTATTGTTTTGTTTTGTATGTCTGCATTATATGTGTTTGATTATTATAGTTGATTAAGTAAATAAAATAGAAGTATTGGACCTCTTATCTCTGATTCTTTGCCTACTTATGTTCTAATCCCTTGAACCATTTTCCCAAATCAAAACACCACTGTATGTATGAGACACTCCATCTCCTATGGGCCAAATTAATACTTCACTTCACTAATTTTATAATACATATACACAACAAGCCATAATTGTAATCCTTTGACCTGTACCTCCATCATTATGCTAGCCTAAACTGTATTATCCTATTCTAATTCAAAGATTATGGATGTTCTGACCTAAAGTAGGTGTCTCTTATTCCCAAAATACTAGTTATGTGTGTCATCCCATATTCTTACTATTATTCTTTTCAATTAATTAAAGGTACCTACATGTTTAGCTCTACATTATTTGTTATAATACTACAATTAATAACCTAGAATATCTAAACTGGACTGACCCTAACTAGTAATGGTGGAATGCCTCTGTAATGACCGTCACTTAACAATCTCTAATAGATCTCTTATCTTATATTAGATTCGATTCTGATTAACTTTACAAATAACAAAGTCATTGGTCCTTAAAGGGATATCAGAAGGCATATCAAAACACTTATCTAAAAATATCTATTCTTAACCATTTTGGATTAATAATAATAATATAATACAGTCGACTCTTAATATACGACCGGCCTGACATGCGAACAACTTGCTTTACGACCAAAATATTTATTTTGATTTATGACCAAACATCTTGCGTTACGACCCGAATGCGGTCACGTGTATCCGCTTATGCGATTGTAAACAAACAGCCAAGAGCGTTCGTAAGCGTCAGTCAGAGCCCAGATACATGTGTTTGTGGATGTAATTTCGGTCAGTGCAGTGATATATACTGTATAATTTATTTTGGTAATTGCTAAGGAATGAAGAGAATGTAACGAAGGTAAAGAAATCAATCACAATTGAAACGAAGAAGGGAATTGTGTGGAAATATGAGAGTGGCGTTCGCGTGACTGATCTCGCTAATATGTACAGCATGTTGAAATTCACCATCTCGACAATTTTACAAAGAAAATATTTGTATACGGAAGCTCCTTCCGAACAATAACCACCTTCCATTTCATTTCTCCTCCTCCCTTCCTGCACCCAAAGATGTCAACTTAAATGGTGAGTACAGTATGAAATTGTTGTTTCTAGTCGGCTAGGCACTTTTTGTAACTTTTTGGTTAGTACATTAGAAAATTATTGGTGTTTTTGTTAAATTATACACATTATACATCCCCTTTTTATTATGAAAAGGCTAAGTAAGTGTTGCTGTGGGAGGTTCGGAACGCATTATGGGTATTTCCATTATTTCTTTTGGGAAAAATAGTCTTGACTTACAACCAACTTGAGTTACAACCAGCCCTCGCAAACAAATTGAGTTCATAATTCAAGGATCCATTGTATTCCCATTATTGCAAACATTCATTACACATATTATTTAGGAGTCCCAATATTCTGCTTTGCTTGCAAATATTTAACTTTCCCTTCTATACCTTTCATAACTTTATGATTCAAATACTTTTTAAAAGATGTTGCTGGTTGTCAAACAAGTGGACAGTCAAAGTAGGCTCTGGCAAAGAACATCGAGCTCTGCAGAGTAAAAATGTAACAAATTTTCTTCTCTGATAAGGACTGAGGCAGGTATTGGGGTCCACTATCCCAGGTAGAAAGGACCAAAGCAGGCAGATGTCATCTATGATTTGGAATCCACGATGATCTTTTGGGCTCAAACATCACCAGCATAGTTTAGCTCTTAGCAGCAGTTATCCATGATGCCTGGACTGGAATCGAACTGCGTTGTCCAGTAGTCAGTTGGTCAATGGCCTGATCCACGACTTGATCCCATCTCCGGTATGGCTGGGTTCTCCTTGAAGTCGGATGATTAGTTTATCTGCAGACCTTTATCACAACCCAATCTCTGGTTTAACTTCCAATGCTGTCATCTACGATGTACTAGGAAAAAACAGCTTTCACCTGCAGATACAAAGACTTAAAAACGTTATTTAAATAGTGAGCATGTTAATTCTTCATTGGTAGCTACTTATGGATCCAAAAATAATATGTCATAAGATGTCAGATCTGTTTCGTTGTGGGTACCGCTATTAAAAATATTGTTAACAGTAAAACAAACGGTCATTTCAATCCAGTCTGTGCTTGTCTGAGTCAATTTGCCTTTAAACAGTCAGAGTAAAATTTAAAATTGATAAGCACAAAGTTCAAGTTTTCCTTTTATAGCTGTTTCCAGTTTGGCTGCGGTTGCAATTTCTACTCAATTAAAAACATGTCTCAAGTCATTATAAAGATAAAGTCAATCTTAATATATATCAGGGAAAAATGTACTCAATAGTAAATCATTGCAAAAAATTGGTCCCAATAATATTGGCATACCATTCAAATTATCTGCATTTGTTCCATAATAATTGAAAACTACCTTCAAAAATTAAAAAATGGTTTCAAAATTTAAACAAAATTAAACTTTTACTAAACATTCACCAATACTTATTATACAAACCCTTCCGTCCTTATTGACACTTGTGTCAATATTGCTGTTATTATCTTACAATTAGAGGAGATGTGGAGTAAGAGGGTATCTGAAACTGATCCCAGTAATAAAATAATTGAATAAAAGCCAAATTTTATACGTCTAGGGATAGAGAACAAACAGAAGCAAAGAGAAGGTTGAGTATTTATTAGTTAAAGAGCCATGCTCCGTGGAGGTTGGTGTAAAAAGCAAGAAGACTTCAGTTAATTATAATAAACTTGTCTTAGTGTTCATTGTACCTCTCCTTAAATTAAATGAACGTCAAGTATACCAGCAACCTCCAGAGAACATCTCATAGTTAGCATAGCAAGCAGAGTCAAGAAAGAAATCCACAATCTGGACGGGTAAATTCTTCATTCTTTTCCCTTTTTGACATTAAATATAACAAAAACAGTTAAGCTCCACGTTTCCTCTCCATGTATCTAATTATAAAGCATTGTTCAAATGTGCAAAGTCCTAAGAACATTTTTCTTTTGACACAAAATGTTCATTTTTAAGTATATTTGGACCATATTTAAGATTAATAACAAGGTCAGTGAAGTAAAATATTTCATCCCTTCCCACTCAAAGTCCCTTAAATTATTTCAAAGGTCATTTAGCAGCAAAAATAATCTTGGACTCCATCTCTAGCCCCTTATAATCTGCCATCTAAAAGCTTATACATGTTTCCCAAGTAATATTTCTTTCTTTCTTTCTTTTATTGCTAATTATTTAAAGTATCACATACATTTGGATCTTAGTTTTTAGAATCTTAATAAAATGTCTCATTCAATATTTCATTAATGCATCAAAAAATATAAAAGTGAACCTTCCATTAGCTCTGTTGTGATCCCAGTATTCCACTATATTTTACACAAACATGTCAATATTACACACAAAGGAAATGGGGAAAGAAATCAATATATCAGAATGCCCTATAATGCAAAATGTGCCTTTATTTATTTATTTATTTATTTATTTATTTATTTATTTATTTATTTATTATGATACCCTCTTTGAGATTAGCACATTCCCACCCATTTTTAGAATGAAGAACCCACTTCTTTGTCAGGTAATTTTTTCCAGATTTTCGAACTAAGGAAGTACTTTAAATCTATTTCAGTTACATACACTGATTTCAATTCCCCATAACCTTCTGCCAAAGTCAGTTGATCTTGTACGTTCTGTCATTATGATCTTTCAGATGTTTGTTACACGTGTTTCAGAATGTTGACTCTAAAGAGCCCAGTCTGTCTTTCTGTTAGTTAACCCCCCTTATTCCCTCTTCTTTATAGCAGATTTTAGCCTGGACCACTACCTGGACTGGAAGCCACTGTTTTTCTTCATCTTCATTACTATTTTAAAGAATGTCTCCTTCAATTGAATTTTTTACTCTTTTTAATTCAAATCCTCCTTACATCAGAGTCTGGCCAGCACTCAAATGAAAGGGATGCTCGTACAATATCATGCCTAATCTGGAGACTTTTAACACCACCTGTTCATATCCTTTTTAATTTAGAATTAAGAACTCTTTTAATTTCAACAAACATTTACATTCTCTCACACATTAATATCAATTATTCCATCCTTTCAAACAACATCACATATCTTTTTTACACACACTCTCAAACACACTGAAACTTCTGTAACATGCACACATAGGGATCCCTTTACTACATAAAATCATCCAAACCATTGTTTTAACACATTCAACCTCACCCCAGTTTTATTACTTATTATTTATTATTACATACTATCTTTGGAAACAATGCAGCAAAGGAATTAGAAAGAAAAAAATGAATTCTGAAGAAGAGGAAGTTCCATTCTCACTTAACATTACCAATCAGGACAAATGAAAATAAAAAAGCCTCTCATGACGTTAGCTGGTGTTAACTCTAGGAAATATAACACAATCGTACTCAGCTCTAAACGGCACTGGTTTCTAGATCAAGGAGACTCTATTGGTGAAATGACTCAGCGACAACGAGGAATTGCTTCCGTGGCGATCCATTCCAGAGTCAATAAGGGCATTTCCAGCTATTGAGAAATCACGTGGTTTGATACCACAGCAAGATGGCACTCCCTGGAAAAACAGCTAAACTGTCATTGAGAATATTAACTCAAAACAAATAACATGTAAGCTTCAACACAAATCTATACTAATAAAAGACAAAGCCCTCACTGACTGACTGACTGACTGACTCATCACTAATTCTCCAACTTCCCGTGTAGGTAGAAAGCTGAAATTTGGCAGGCTCATTCCTTACAGCTTACTTACAAAAGTTAAGCAGGTTTCATTTCGAAATTCTACGTATACGGTCATAACGAACTTTCTTATTTATGATACGAAATTTGCGGTCAACAACGTCCGCCATGTTGAACTTTCTTATTCATGGCCCCAACTTCACGAAATTTGGTAGGCGGCTTTCCTGCGCTAACCGAAACCAATGTACATACTTATTTCAGTGGTATGACGCCACAGTCGGCCGCCATATTGAACTTTTAACGGAAACCAATGTAGGCTTCTTTGCACTAACCAAACCAATACTTTATTTCGTTGGTATGACACCACTGTCGGCCGCCATATTGAACTTTCCATCATCACTAATTCTCCAACTTCCCGTGTAGGTAGAAGGCTGAAATTTGGTACTTATTTCGGTGGTATGATGCCACAGTCGGCAGCCATATTGAACTTTTAATGGAAACCGATGTACGTACTTATTTCGTTGGTATGACACCACTGTCGGCCGCCATATTGAACTTTCCAAAGTCACTAATTCTCCAACTTCCCGTGTAGGTAGAAGGTTGAAATTTGGCAGGCTCAATCCTTACAGCTTAGTTACAAAAGTTTAACAGGTTTCATTTCGAAATTCTACACGTAACGGTCATAACGGTCATAACGGTTAACAAAGTCCGCCATATTGAACTTTCTTATTTACGGCCCCATCTTCACGAAATATGGTAGATGGCTTCCCCAAGCTAACCGAAACCAATGTACGTACTTATTTTGGTGGTATGACGCCACTGTCAGCCGCCATATTGAACTTTCCAACGTCACTAATTCTCCAACTTCCCGTGTAGGTAGAAAGCCGAAATTTGGCAGGCCCATTCCTTACAGCTTACTTACAAAAGTTAAGCAGGTTTCATTTTTAAATTCTATGCGTAATGGTCATAACGGTCAACAACGTCCAACAACGTCCGCCATGTTGAACTTTCTTATTTATGGCCCCATCTTCTCGAAATTTGGTAGGCGGCTTCCCTGCACTAACCGAAACCAATGTACGTACTTATTTCGGTAGTATGATGCCACTGTCGGCCGCCATATTGAACTTTTCAACAGTCTTTGTTACTTATGGGCCCATCTTCAAGAAATTTGGTTCCCAACGCTAACTGAATCCTACTTACGTACATATAAACTTCCATAGCCTGCAGCTCGGTCACTGTATGAGGTGGCGTTGGGTTCCCCATCCCAACGCCTCCCACGTTGTTGGCTGCCTGCCTGTATAAGGCCGTCCGTCGCTCCAGTCTCTACATTCCCTTCCTTGCTTCGCCACGGGATTCACGTTTCCCTGCTGATAACTACAGCCTTTTTATTTAATCCACGGCTTCTCCGCTGTTTTATTGTTCATTTATTAAGTTATAGTTATTGTGTAGGTATTTTAGACTTACTTTACATTGTTCAGATACCATTTCCTTTATCATTCCAACCGTACCCCCATTACCATGTCTATCGAGGTGATCACCATCGATCAAAGAACTGTCACTTACCGAGTGGTTTCCATGCCTGGAGATACCACCTACCTTTTCCACGGCCATATCAGGCTCACTCTTGATATCCGGAGGAACATTGTGTCTTATGTATTGAATGACTAGGACAGGTTGAAGGTGTGGACTGATGACGGTACAGGAGATAATTATACTACACAGGAGCACTAGAAGAGTGAAATGCTTAAGCCCTTCACCTATGGTTCTGCATGTGAGTTGATGGCTGCTGCTGAATTGTTCGGTTGTAAGCTTTCAAGTGTACCGAAATGGCCAAATATTTTACACCTTTGGAGAGCCGCCAATGCCTCTTAAACATCTTAGATTCACAGGTGACGATTTCAGTAGTGGACACTTTGACGTTTATGAATGTTTAAACTCTCAAAAGCTGGATGTGAAGTTATCAATGAAACTGGTTGTGTGCTTACAGCGCTTGACAGATGCCGAATGTCACTTCAACACAAGTCCTACAAATACTGTCGTAATTGAAACAAACCATGAAACTCAAACCGATTATGACAGCGGCAATCCAAGCTGTGAGATTTGAAACAAGATTACTGTTCACATGGCCAACTGTAAGTTGCATACTCAAGAGTAAGCTCAGCGCACAGCTTGGTCATATTACAACCGGAGGGCCGAACTCACAACATGGTATACAAAGAGATCCTTAACAAATAATTATTGGCATATTTTTTCCTCAGTTTAAAAAGGTTTAATTTTCTTCTTAATAAAAATTTTAATGCAGTACTTCGCCTCTGCGAAGCGCGGGTATTTTGCTAGTCACATATAAGCTTGAATCTTAGCATAAGTGCTAACCATTGCGCCATCACACACTCCACTGTAATAATCCCCATAATGCACAATGTCACATACACACATCACAAGGAAAAAGAAAAGGACAGAAGAAGATTGAAAGACATTATTTCCCTTGTATGTTATAGTTATCAAAAGTGCATTTTTCCTTAAGACTTGATCAGGGTCCGTAGGAAAAATGCCTCGCATATTTTATAACAATTTGTATAATTGGAAGTGGATGCGTTTTCATTTTATCAAATGTTACACATACTCAAAATTTATTTTAACCCATATTTACTCAGAGCCTGGAAATTTAGATACAAAATTCATTTTAACCCATTTTTAGTCACGAACTCTGGAAATTTATATGCACAAGGCAGTTTCAGCAAATCATAACTGAACTACATTACCCAGAGGTCTCCATGTTTCGCTTTCTTACTTCCAAACACACGCACACTCACACACAGACACACAGAGAGCAATTAATGCTCACGCACACACATTGAATAAGTTCAGCACAGACATATTCACACACACAGACATCAGCGAGCGCCAGGTGCCTTTGAAGTTAAAAACTGTGCACATTTCTTTTTAGCGCATGTTGTTATATTTTTCCCACAAATATGTACAAATATATACACTCGACTCATTTTTCTATCGCTTAATTTTTCTTTTGGTGCTTTCCTCCTACATTTTTCTGAAGGCTGCTTTACTTATCAGACGGTAAATACGGCTCAAATTGTTTTTAACAGGGAGTTACATGAGGCACAAGTATTTGAATCAAGTTAACTTTAACAAAACTTCACATTTTAGTATCCAAATTTTAATCATAATATTTTTCCAATCTCCCAAATGTTCGCTCTTCTCCTAATTTTCTTGTGCTTACCTTAATTATGCTTTCTTGATAATTTTACGTAATCCTACTGCTGCAAGGAATGAAACCCATGGCAACTGAAAGTACTTAACTCATGACATTAAATTTATTTTAAGAAATCTTTTCATGTGAAATACGTTAATGCTTTTCTGAATATATTTTTGTAATACACTCATTCTCTGATCTTTAGTTTATATTTATCTAATTGAACTACTTTGGCTTTCATATATTTATCTGCTGTACCTCCTAACAATGACACCATCTTGATAAAAATCTTCTCAATGTATCTTCCATGAAGAAATGCTTTGATTACAAAATCTCACTCACACTCGTTATGTGCTTGATTACTTTATTGTGTCTCTCGGTACCCACTAATTGAGTCCGGAGCTCTCACACTCACACTGGTCTCCACACATGTGGTTTATTTTATTACCACTAAGCGAGCACGGAGCTCATGCAATCACTCACACAATCATTTATTTGGGGATGGGGCTATTTATATATATATATATACTAGGCTGACCCGCCTTTTAAGGCGACCGACTTTTAAGTTGACCACTTCTTAAGGCAATTCAATATGTCGATCAATTTGATATTTTATACAAACTCATTTATTTGGTTATATTGCATTTGAGCGGTATTACTTAATACTCGTAGTTTCTGTTATTTTTGTGATGAAATTTAAACTCTTTTTCTATATTGAGGTCGCCCTTTTGAACCCCCCTGATATTTACTACGCGGTGAGGCATTTGTACCCCATCAACATTAATTATTTCCAGAGACATCATTTTGTCTATTTTTCCAGCGCATCGCACACAAAAGCAAGGGAACAATGGGAGCACCAGAACTCTGCTCACATCATGTCGCTTCGTACCGCAAGCTGCAAGCAGTAAGCCAGTGAAAAGAGGAATACCGCTACGCTTTCCACTCACGGGACAGAAGGACAATCCCGACCGCTTTTATATAGTAAGAAAGAAGAAGAAGAAGAAGATATCGCACAGTCTGGAGTAGAAAAATCATCTTTTACCTGGAAAAACGAAACTACAAATCCCATCGTGCATTGCAAAATGGACGGGGCATGTGTGAAACTCCGCGCCTTTGTAGCACTCACGGGACGGAAGGACAATCCCGACGGCTTTTATATAGTAAGATATATATACTGATATAGTAAGATAGATATATACTGTATGTATATATATATATATATATATATATATATATTGTAACAGAATAAGATGCTTCTCGCACCCTTGTACCCTCAGACTATACGTCAGACACCAGGTAAAAGTCCAAAGATGATATTTATTATAATAATAAGTGCACAAAGCACGCTCCTCTCCACAATTCACAATAACAATAAACCACAATAATAAACAATCCTCCACTCCCAGGCGCTTAGCCACCCTGCCTCCCAACTCAGCTCATCGTCCTGGGAGCTCCCACAGTCCTTTTATATTCCCTGACCGGAGGTGTTCCTTTCCAACAGTCCACAAGTCCTTATTCCTTCCGGGTCAGGGTAAATGATGTTTTTCTCACCCGGAAGCCGTCGCTCTTCCTATAACGAACTTCCGGGTCATAGGGCATGAAGAACTCTTCGGTCCTCCCTGCAGCTCCCTCTCGTGGCCCCATGGCATCCAGCAGGAGGTGCATAAAAACTACATGGTCCATAATGCCCTGCTGGTCTTCTGGGGACCTCCATGCTGCAAGGAGGGCTCCACCTGGCGGCTTGGGGTATTGGCGGGTACATGGCCGCCATATCTTACAGTATTCCCCAGCGACGAATTATAAAGATTCGGAGCGCCTGCCCCGAGAGGGAAGTCTTCCTCAAGAGGACATTCCGGTTGAGCCTTGATTAATCTGAATATCTTGGTCCCTGGAGAACCTAGGGGGAATATTATTCCAGTTTGATATCTTGTCCCCTCTCTCCAAGGACAGTATCGCCAAATGTGGCCCAACCTTCGGCACCCGTAGCACTGCCTCCGTCCTCCTGGTATTCTCCCCCTGCGGGACTGAAAACAATTAGGAAATGTTAGGTCCGCCCCTTGTTTTGCTGGGAGTGAAACCCCTGCCGCCTCTAATGGTGCTTTCTCTCTTTCTTTGTCAGGAGACCCCCGTTTTATTTTCGGGATCTCCTGCTTGATCTGGGGCTTGTCCACAGTCTGAGTCTCTCTACTAGATGAAGAGAGACCCTTTACTGTCTGCACCTCTTTTACTTTATAAATTACGGGTGGCGGCGTCTTTAGGGCTGTCTCGCTCGGGGAGTCAGCACTGTGTAGCTGCCCCGGATCGATTAGCCCTTCCGCTGGCCACTTTCGGTTATCGTATCCTCTCTTGTAGGGCACGCATCCACTTGGCACCCGCTATGGATTAAGCGCGGGCCCGTGTCACTTTCGCGTCCCTATTTCATTATATACGGTACCGGCTTTACCTACCTGTACCGCTAAATCAATTAAGACAGGTGGCTCGAGACAATCGCGCGCAGGTACTCATTTAATTTGTTCATAGGCTTTTCAGCCGCTCCTCTCAAGTCTGCAACGATCGTCTGGATTGTTTGCACCACCTGTAAAAAACTGTGCACGGGCTGAAGCAACTTCTCCAGCTCTTGCACGTCCAAAAATTTATTCAATGCAACCGGAGGCACGCTCAAGCCATCATTAGCCTTACCCTCCGGCTGGGAGCCCATAAACACGGCCGCTCCTGGCGTGCCGACAGGTCCGCAAGGGAGCCTGGGATTTGGAGTTCTTTTGAGGACCGCGGTGCCGCTTTTGGCTGAGTGCAATCAGTCTGCATCAATTTGTCGACAGACCGATCAGTCATTTCCCGGACCTCCTTACCTTTTTGTAGGGAGAGCTGTGCTTCGCTCGTCTCCCTTTTCCCCTTCGGAAAAACCAAGTCCGTCTTTTCTTGGGCGAAGCCACAAACAGCTGAACATGGAACGTCACCTTCCTGGAATCCTTGTGGTAGGTCACGTGTCCCTTGTCGGCACCGTAATGCGGAAGTCCTTCGGGTTGCTCGTTTGCCTGAGCGAGCGCCATCGCTTTCGGGTTTGTCTTCTGCCTCCCGCAGAGCCTTCGGATGGACATCTGGGAGGTATGTACATGGGACATCATGTGTTAAATTAAAAAGATTGTAAAGTACATTCCCAGCACATACCTCGTGGGAGACGTCTTCCTCAAAATCTCTCCCGAAACTTCGTAGCTGCTCCATGGCTCGTCTTGAGCGTAGGCAATGCCGAGCTTTAGACCTCCGCTGTGACTGGCGCTCTGCTTTGTCTTCTTCCCCATTACGGACTTGAAAATAGGGATAGTGGTGTTTTTTCCTGTGTGTGTCGACGCTGTCTTCCCGGGGTATTCTGTCCACAATAATTTTTTAAATACAGGTCCTCTGCCAAACTGACGGCCAGAGAATCCTGCCGGCTACGCCAATTGTAACAGAATAAGATGCTTCTCGCCCTTGTACCCCTCAGACTATACGTCAGACACCAGGTAAAAGTCCAAAGATGATATTTATTATAATAATAAGTGCACAAAGCACGCTCCTCTCCACAATTCACAATAACAATAAACCACAATAAACAATCCTCCACTCCCAGACGCTTAGCCACCCTGCCTCCCAACTCAGCTCATCGTCTGGGAGCTCCCACAGTCCTTTTATATTCCCTGACCCGGAGGTGTTCCTTTCCAACAGTCCACAAGTCCTTATTCCTTCCGGGTCAGGGTAAATGATGTTTTTTCTCACCCCGGAAGCCCGTCGCTCTTCCTATAACGAACTTCCGGGTCATAGGGCATGAAGAACTCTTCGGTCCTCCCTGCAGCTCCCTCTCGTGGCCCCCATGGCATCCAGCAGGGAGGTGCATAAAAACTACATGGTCCATAATGCCCTGCTGGTCTTCTGGGGACCTCCATGCTGCAAGGAGGGCTCCACCTGGCGGCTTGGGGTATTGGCCGGGGTACATGGCCGGCCATATCTTACAATATATATATATATAATAGCAAGATACCCATGCTTCGCAGCGGAGAAGTAGTGTGTTAAAGAAGTTATGAAAACGAAAAAGAAACATTTTAAAAATAACGTAACATGATTGTCAAAGAAATTGTTTTGTGAATGTTATGAGTGTTGCTGTCATCAAGGATTTGATTATCATTATTTCTTTCAATCAGGTTCGTATTTGGAGGATGTCTTATGTTCAAGTTACATTCCGTGTTTGTCAACCGTTATAAAGATAACAGGTTTCATTCATCAAAGTGTTCACTGCCCAAATCGCTACTCGTGAATCTAAGATGTTCAACAAGCATTCCCACTATTAAATTGTGGATTCGCTTGCGAATATTTAGCGGCAGCGTGTCTATGAACGTAATTTAAACTTAAGCTTTACACCTTGCTTTCCTATTGATATGTCTACAAAGGTTTGTTCAGCTTCAGATGGTTGTTCCTCTCTTACTGCATCAATAAACAGCTCGTCCTCCTCTTTATCTCAGACATCACACACTGCATGTACGGGTTTACCTTTCCCAGTCCTGCAAACTTTAGCGAAGTGGTTCAGTTTACCACATTTTTAACACTGTCTTCCTTTAGCTGGACATTGACTTTTTCCACCATGTGCTTTGTTTCCACAGTAGCTGCACTTATGAATATGCTTGTATGCGTCACTCGCTTCATTTTCTTTTGTTGCCTTCTCAATTGTGTAATGCGTTTTTTGTTCAGCGCTCTTTGGAGCTCTTGCTTGTTGTCTGCGTACTGCGTTCACAGTCAGTTCACGTGAGCCGCTCGGAGTACATGCATCGAAGGTTCTCAGCTGTGCTTGTGCTATCTCGTGTGATCTTGCGATGTCCACGGCTTTATTTAATGTTAGCTCAGACCCGGCACTTAAAAGTTTCTCTCGCACTTTCGCTGAGTTTGTGCCAAACACTATTCTATCCCTGACCATCTCATCTTCGTTTGCATAAGCACAGTCCTTCACCTGCAATTTTAACTCCATTACAAAGTGATCAAAAGTCTCATTTATACCCTGCATCTTCTCATTAAACTTGTATCTCACGAATATCATATTCGTCTTAGGCATGACAAACGCCTCAAAATGGTCATAATAATTATTCAGTACCTTGGCTTCCTCCTGGGTGAGAGTCAATGTGTTAAAAATGTCTTTTACTTTTCCCCAGTCCACAGGAGCAGGTAGCTGCATTTCTCACTCTCGTCTTTGCCTTTTAGCGGGCCACAAAACATCAGCTCCACGTGCTGTCGGAACTTTTTCCATTCTCCCGGCAGGTTAAGAGAATCCCAGTGAATTTGTGGCGAGGGAACTCCAACAAAATCCATGACTGTCCTCTATTCTGACACCATGTCTTGTTTTCACAAATTGTGAAAAATGAAATGATGGCGAGACTTTCTTTTAAAGTATGCAGGGGAACTTTATTTATTACAGCTCTGACATTCACGGCATCCGTGCTCTAAATTAACTTCCATAATAGTAACCTTGAGGTCCCATTTTCTGGTGCCTTCCTGATGACATAGGTGCCTAAACCATGCCTGATAATAATACATTTCAATGACATATAAATATTATAGTGATCACCTCGATAGACATCTCACCACCCAAATCGCTACTCGTGAATCTAAGATGTTTAACAGGCATTCCCAGTACAGTGTAACCTCGGCTCTCAACCATAACTCGTTCCAAAACTCTGGTCAGAAACCGATTTGGTCGTGAACCGAAGCAATTTCCCCCACAGGATTGTATGTAAATACAATTAATCCATTCCAGACCATATGAACTGTATGAAAATATATATTTTTTTAGTTTTTAGGCATAAATATAATTATACCATAGAATGCACAGCGTAATAGTAAACTAAATGTAAAAACATTGAATAACACTGAGAAAACCTTGAACAACAGAGAAAACTAACACTGCAATAGTTTGCGCTATAGCGCTACCAACCACTGGCTTTTTTTAATGAGTTTTAAGCACAGGGAAAAAATGAACATTTGAAAAAAATCCGTAATTTAATAAACCACCAAGAAAAATAACATTGCAATAATGCACGCTATGAACAGATCACTGGAAACAAAAGTGAAAACAAAATCAAGACCAGTGCATTCTTTAACTGCCTTCCTACCTTAATGCGTCCAGCTCTCTCTCGCGCTGCCTGTGTGTGTGTGTGTGTGTCGCGCTCTCTCTCTCTCTCTCTCTTACTCGCTGCACAGGAAATGCACAGGGAGAGACTGAACATGTACAAACCGAAAGGGAAACTGGCTTGTTCGTATACCAAGTTTTTTTTGTTTTTGTTTTTTCTGTCCACCCTGGCCATCGGACCTTACTCCTTTTTTATGTTAACTAATGTCTTATTTTAATTTCTTATTTTTTCTTTTATTTTTCTTTTCTTCATTACGTAAAGCACTTTGAGCTACTTTTTGTAGAAAATGTGCTATATAAATAAATGTTGTTGTTGTTGTTGCTGTTGAGTGTATGGTCACGAATATTTCGCTGCTGCGTGTCTATGGGCAGGCAGTCAATTACGTGGGAGGCGTGCTGATTTCCGCACTTATGAATATGCTAAGCACAGTCCTTTGCCCGCGAATGTTTACCTTATATGTGCAGGCACGTGGGAGGTGTGATGACGGGGGACGCAACTCCGCCTCACACGGCGACCGACCTGCAGGCTATGACTATATACAGTATATGGACGAAAGTAGGTTCCAGTTATGGCCGTTACGTGTAGAAGTTTGAAATGAAACCTGCTTAACCTTTGTAAGTAAGCTGTAAGGAATGAGCCTGCCAAATTTCAGCATTCTACCTACACGGGAAGTTGGAGAATTAGTGATGAGTGTGTGAGTGAGTGAGTGAGTGAGTCAGTCAGTGAGTCAGTCAGTCAGTCAGTGAGTCAGTCAGTCAGTCAGTCAGTGAGGGCTTTGCCTTTTATAAATTTTAATTTTTAATTTCTAATTAAATTAGGTTTGAGTCTCAACCTTCCAGTATTTGCACAGAACTCTTCCTGTAATTTGATCTACAGCTCCTGCTATTTTTTCTTGTTTCTCCTCAATAATCTGTAATATTTTTATTTCTCCTCCACTCTTATGTATATATTTATCTATTTTTAGCACTGTTCTCTTATTCTCCTCCGAATACACGTCATAAAAATGTTCAATCCTATTCTGTCTATTTTTTACCCCACAATTTATATCTTCCTATACGTGTCTCTGAACAGTATATAAAGTCACAATTCTGGTTCTGAATAACAGCCCTTTTTCCTGCTCTACTGCTCCTCCCACCAGGTGAAATTTATTTTTAGCTATTTCACACGCAGGTGCTCTCTGTATTCTCTAAATCAATATAATTTATTTTGCACATAAAAACTTATACACCTTAAAATCTACACTCGTACTCAATCACACTTTTTAGCACCTAGTGTGCTAATCCCTAGTGCCCTCTCCTGCCTTATTCTAGTTTTGTACATCTTGTACCATTCGTTCTTCTCCAATCTGCACCTGTGTGCTTCACTCGCTGCGTCACTTTTTAAAGAGCTCCAAGCATTCTGCGCACCTGTGTGTGCTCCAGCAATTGCCATCACGCTTTTTTATTTTTAAAAAAAAGCACTTCATACACACAGCACTTGAGTGCATAGCACTTGTGTGCTTCCCTAACCTACCCAAAAGAGAAATCATAAAATAAAATAAAGTTCTAATTCCCTTATCTGTCCCTAGTACTAACACACTCACTCCACCTGTTCCATCGAGCAGACCTTCCACTTGCTCTCTATGACAAGTTTGGAAGCGGTACCTAAACAGGAATTTTTACTTAGCATGTCAGACCCCCATCTCTACTCCGGGGCGGTAATGATAGGCCTTCAATCTCACCTGAATCAGATCTTTTACTGTGGCACAATTAGAAGGAACTGTCAGCATTGGTATGCCATCAGCTTTCCCAAAAATTGGCTCCCTTTCATGAAACGGCTTGCAGACAGTGGTCACGCCTTCCCGCTCACGTTTTTCTGGCCCAAAAACGGTTTGCAGACGTATGGCTATGTCTTCTCGCTCACGTTTCACTGAAAGCATATACAGTGCATCAGGAAAGTATTCACAGCACATCACTTTTTCCACATTTTCTTATGTTACAGCCTTATTCCAAAATGGATTAAATTAATTTTTCCCTTAGAATTCTACACACAACACCCCATAATGACAATGTGAAAAAAGTTTACTTGTGATTTTTCCAAATTTATTAAAAATAAAAAATCTGAGAAATCCCATGTACATAAGTAATCACAGCCTTTGCTCAAAACTTTGTCGATGCACCTTTGGCAGCAATTACAGCCTCAAGTCCTTTTGAATATGATGCCACAAGCTTGGCACACCTATCCTTGGCCAGTTTCGCCCATTCCTCTTTGCAGCACCTGTCAAGCTTCATCAGGTTGGATGGGATCCGTTGGTGCACAGCCATTTTAAGATCTCTCCAGAGATGTTCAATCGGATTCAAGTCTGGGCCACTCAAGGACATTCACAGAGTTGTCCTGAAGTCACTCCTTTGATATCTTGGCTGTGTGCTTAGGGTCGTTGTCCTGCTGAAAGATGAACCATCACCCCAGTCTGAGGTCAAGAGTGCTCTGGAGCAGGTTTTCATCCAGGATGTCTCTGTAGATTGCTGCAGTCATCTTTCCCTTTATCCTGACTAGTCTCCCAGTTCCATCCCCACAGCATGATGCTGCCACCACCATGCTTCACTGTAGGGTTGGTATTGGCCTGGTGATGAGCGGTGCCTGGTTTCCTCCAAACGTGACACCTGGCATTCACACCAAAGTGTTCAATCTTTGTCTCATCAGACCAGAGGATTTTGTTTCTCATGGTCTGAGAGTACTTCAGGTGCCTTTTGACAAACTCCAGACGGGCCGCCATGTGCCTTTTACTAAGCAGTGGCTTCCTTCTGGCCACTCTACCATACAGGCCTGACTGGTGGATTTCTGCAGAGATGGTTGTCCTTCTGGACGGTTCTCCCCTCTGGAGCTCTGACAGAGTGCCCATCGGGTTCTTGGTCACCTCCTTGACTAAGGTCCTTCTCCCCCGATCACTCAGTTTAGATGGCCGGCCAGCTCTAGGAAGAATCCTGGTGGTTTTAACTTCTTCCACTTAAGGATGATGGAGGCCACTGTGCTCATTGGGACCTTCAAAGCAGCAGAATTTTTCTGTAACCTTCCCCAGATTTGTGCTTTGAGACAATCCTGTCTTGGAGGTCTACAGACAATTCCTTTGACTCCCTGCTTGGTTTGTGCTCTGACATGAACTGTCAACATTGGGACCTTATATAGACCAGTGTGTGCCTTTCCAAATCATGTCACATCAACTGAATTTACCACAGGTGGACTCCAATTAAGCTGCAGAAACATCTCAAGGATGATCAGGGGAAACAGGATACACTGTGAATACTTTCCGGATGCACTGTACATATTCATGGCATTCGTAGTCAGAATCACAATCTGATTGTGTGAGTGGTTACCTACCAGGTAACGTTTGTGGTTGGTCTGCAAGTCGGCAAACATCTGCCACAGTGCCCTCTTCAGTTGCGTGAAGCAGATCATAGAATGTTGTTGTTAATCTCGCCTCTCTAACTTTGTCTCCCAACCGTTCAACTTGAGCTGACCCTCTAATGTCCTCATTTCTAATCCTGTCCATCCTCGTCTCACACAGTGCAAATCGTAGCATCTTTAACTCTGCGACCTCCAGCTCTGTCTTCTGAATTTTAAATCTCACTGTTTATAAAAGAATATTTAATAAGCAAGCTTACGGAATACGCCCACCACAGTGACACTCTGAATATTATCGATCTTCAGTGCTGCCTACGCCACACTTGATCTGAGTTTGTCTGGCTCTCTGTAGCCCAAAAGTCACCGTTTGGAGTCCACAAAACAAGTGGTCGGACAGAAAGGCACAGTAAACCCTGAAATGGTGTTTGTCAGTCATCGGGTGCCTTATGTTCTCCTGGTGGTCCTATTCAAAACAGAGCAGTCATGGATGACCTGTGCTTTCTCCAAATGAGATCTTTCCGCACTGACTGCGCCAATGTTGACACTTTTAATTTGTCTGATTGTGTAAAAAGAAAAAAAGGTACAAGACTAAATTTGGAGCACCAGCTGGACACCCAGTTTAATATCTCATGTAGAAAAAAGACAAAACAAAAAAATTAAGTAAGCAAGTCCGCTCATTGATCGTAGTAAAGTCCTCGTTTTAGGCTCGGGGACTTACTGGTCCAACAATTAACTATGCAGTGTACTGGAAGAGGTGGGGCTTGCAGCGATTCTACCGGAAGTGACGTTGCTCCTCTGGGAGCTTCTGGAACATTCTAAAGAGAAAACGGAATTTGCGTCAATAACAGTACAGCACTGTTTTCCTTTACCACCCACCGGTCCCATACCTGTGTGACAATAATCTGTGTCACTTTAGATTAGGTGTGTCTAATACGCTGTACTTACCATGTAATTACTTATACAATTACAGAGTAACTCGATGTTATTACCTTGTACAGTGGATCCTCGGGTCACTACCGTATTTCGTTCCAAAACTCTGATCGTAACCCGATTTGGTCGTGACCTAAAGTAATTTCCCCCATAGGATTGTATGTACCAGACCATATGAACTGTATGTAAATATATTTATTTTAAAGATTTTTAAGCACAAATATGGTTAATTATACCGTAGAATGCACAGCATAATAGTAAACTAACTGTTAAAACATTGAATAACACTGAGAAAACCTTGAACAACAGAGAAAACTAACACTGCAAGATTTCGGTCTATAGTGCTATGAACCGCTTGCGGTAAACACTTTTGTTTTAGTTTTGTTTTAAGCACAGGGAAAAAAATTAAAATCTGAAAAATCCGTAATTTAATAAACCACCAAGAAAAGTAACATTGCAACAATGCATGCTACGAACCGATCGCTGTAAACAGAAATGAAGTGAAGGTTAAAATCCAATTGAAAAAAGTCTTCATTAAATTCAACGAGGTTAAAACAATGCTGGAAGCAGTCTCTTTAAAAACAAGCCCGGTGCATTCTTGAACTGCCTTCTCGGCCTTATGCGTCCACCTCTCTCTGACTCACTCACTCTTTCTCTCTCTCTCTCTCTCACTCTCTCGTGTGCATGCACTTGTGTGTGCGTGTGTGTGTATGTGTGTGTGTCTCTCATATGTGCATGTCTGTGTCTGTCTGTCTCTCTCGTGTGTGTGTGTGCATCTCTCTCTCTCTCGTGTGTGTGTGCGTCTCTCTCTGTCTGTCTCTCTCTCTCGCTCACACGTGTGTTTCTGTGTGTGTGTCTGTGTCTCTCTCTCTCACTGCACAAGGAATGCACAGGGAGGGACTGAACACGTGCAGAAATCATCGGCGTGCACAAACCGAAAGGAAACTGGCTTGTTCGTATACCGAGTGTGTGGTCGTAGACAGATGCAAAAGTTTGGGGAAATTTTTGGTTGTAACCCAATTTGTACGTGTTCAGAGACATTCGTGAATCGACGTTCCAGTGTACTTTCAGTGAAATACAGTGTAACTCTATAATTAATTCCATCCATTCATTTTCTAACCCGCTGAAACCAAACACAGGGTCACGGGGGTCTGCTGGAGCCAATCCCAGCCAACACAGGGCACAAGGCAGGAACCAATCCTGGGCAGGGTGCCAACCCACCGCAGGATACACACAAATACACCCACACACCAAGCACACACTAGGGCCAATTTAGAATTGCCAGTCCACCTAACCTGCATGTCTTTGGATTGTGGGAGGAAACCGGAGCGCCGGAGGAAACCCACGAACCACAGGGGAGAACATACAAACTCCACAGGGAGGACCCGGGAAGCGAACCTGGGTCTCCTAACTGCGAGGCAGCAGCGCTACCACTGCGCCACCGTGCCGCCCCTCTATAATTAATTACTCAATTGTAATCGTTATTCCACAATTTTCAAAAGTATGTATCCATATAAACTTTAGGGATAACAATTACCTACAGCATTACATTATGTGGGTGGCACGGTGGTGCAGTGGTAGCGCTGCTGCCTCGCAGTAAGGAGACCTGGGTTCACTTGCTGGGTCATCCCTATGTGGAGGTTGCATGTTCTCCCTGTGTCTGCATGGGATTCCTCCCACAGTCCAAAAACATGCAGGTTAGGTGCATTGGCGATTCTAAATTGTCCCGAGCGTGTGCTTGGTGTGTGTGTGTGTGTGTGTGCTTTGCCCGGGATATGTTCCTGCCTTGTTGGTTGGTATTGGCTCCAGCAGACCTCCATGACCCTGTGTTAGGATATAGCGGGTTGGAGAATGACTGACTGACTGATTACATTGTGTTACACAGTAATTACAAGGTAATAACACCAAGTTATTCTGTAATTATACAGGTAATTACATGGTAAGTACAGTGTAATTAGGGACACCTAATCTAAAGTGATGCACAATAATCCTAATTTATGTCATTGTTTTATTTTGTGCGATGCTACCCTGTGATGCCAGTGATGAGCCTCAGGTGCTTCCGATAACCTTATGTTCCTCTTTGGCATGTTTAGGTGTTTTTTATTATTTTTTTTTATTTCTTCACCATAGACCTTGTAACTCCAGCTGTGTTAGATCATGTTAAACATTTTAAAATCCTACCCACGTGAAACACGTGACCATAAGGGGTGCTGTTGAACAGCCATCTTTTACTGCTTGGGCATCTCATCCCATGGTGTTACTTTGCTGTTTAAGCCCGTGGCCGAATTCTACACTTTAGATCAATTTTATTTATTCATTTTTTGTTTTGTCATTTTAATTCACTGTTGGTTTGTTGGGGTCTCAGACTTCAGTGTCATAATGTGAAAATCTGAGTTCCTTCTCCTTTGACTTGAATGTTCAGAAGCAGGTTAACCTCCATCTCAAAAACCCCCCATCCACATTATCATTAGAAAAGGCCTGACACTGTAACCTCCCAGGCACAAAAGGAAAAGCTACTAAATATAATCGTGATTGGAAATATTAGCACCTCTGCACAGATATTGGGTTAATTTTCTTCATAAAACCACAGTAGTAGTAGGGTGTTATACCGTGATAGCCGTTATGGATACAAAGAGAAGTCGAGCAAAGTAACACCTTTCATTGGCGAACTACAAGATTAAATTATGCAGGCTTTCAAAGACAACTCAGGCCCCTTCTTTAGGCAAGAGGAAATCGTTAGATCTTACATTATAAAATCAAGAGCTGTGTAAGCCTGTGCTGTAAAAAGCCGTGGATCCTAGAAACCATGGATTCTGGCACTTAAATCAATCAGTCGCATCGGCTGTGCATTAGCGGCTAAGCGAGGTTCTCTCTCCTTGGAGGTTTTGTTTTGCAGATGTGCTCACCTCCATTGTCTATCAGCAGCTACGTGAGTTTCTCCCTCCTCAGTGGTTTCATTTTGTTGATGTGCTCACCTCCATTGTCTATCAGTGGCCAAATGAGTTTCTTTCTTCTCGGAGGTTTCGTTTTACCGATGTGCTCACCTAACTTGTGTATTAGTGGTTAAGCGAGGTTTCTCTCTTCTTGGAGGTTTCATTTTGCTGGTGTGCTTGTCTCCATTGTCTATCAGTGGCTAAGCGAGTTTCTCGTTCTTCAGTGGTTTCATTTTGCCGATGTGCTCACCTTGCCTTGTGTATTAGCGCTAAGCGAGGTTTCTCTCTCCTTAAAGGTTTCATTTTGCTGATGTACTTGCCACCCTTGTCTATCAGTGGCTAAGCGAGTTTCTTTCTCCTCTGAGGTTTCATTTTGCCGATGTGCTCGCCTTGCTTGTGTATTTGCAGCTAAGCAAGGTTCTCTTTTCTCGGCAGTTTCGGTTTGGCGACAGAGTCGATTTCTTTGAGCTTCATGCTGTAGCCTCCTACTTCCGGGCCAGACAGACTTCCACATGTAGACATTTATATATAAGATTATATTACTTACATTGTGCCTGAAGGAGGGAGTCTGAGTTGCCTTTGGAAGCTTGCATATTGTAATCTTTCTAGCCAATTAAAGGGGTCATTTTGCTTGACTTCTCTTTGCACTCATAAAACCGCTGGATTTAACAATGTTCTACTCTTCACAGATGTATTTCTTTCATTTGCAGTGGAACAATTAAAAAAAGCAGAAAATAAAATGACACAACTTCATTTTACTTCACCTAAAAATTGTAAATTGGACTTAGCAAAATGATCAACACCTTTTTTAGAAATCGTAAGAAATATTTGGCTGTCAAGGCAGGAGATTTGTCTTTTATAGTCCCCTCAGGTCACTGCTAGAGCTGAAAGGATTGATTCAAATGGAGGAACAAAGACCTGCAAAAGTAGAGCAATAAGAAGTGTGAGGGATCAGCATGAAATTACAAACACTTCAAGAAATACCCGTCTGTAAGCAGAACATCAGAAGAAAGCAACCATCCGATGATGTTGAGGAGCCACAGGCTTGATGAAGTTACCACAAGCAAGGGATGTGCAACCAGACATTTAATTTGCTAGAAGACTATCTGCTCTTATACTTTTGCTTACCTAAAAAAATGAGGTACCGTTTAACATGTCGAGATGTCAGTGCCAGCTGGACTCTTCGTGTCATAGTCACACTTTGCCCTCAAACCCCAAGTACTGTCAGCGTATGGCAGAAATGAATGAATTGGCCCTGCCGTTCCAGTGCCCTTGGAAGGGAAATGCAGTTATAATCTGTCAATGTCACCCATACGATAGTGACGAGGTCGGACCATTCGACCCGGCAAGCCCTCAATTCCAAATTGTACTCACTAAGCAACAAAGCCCAGCATCAAATTCAGTGAGTTAAACTTACTAGCAGATGAAGGTGGCTCTTGCTCTTATCTCCCATGAAGGGAACCAAAATAAGCCAGATGGGGCTCTGTGGGTGAATCCTCGAGCTCGAGTTCCTCTTCCTTTTATAACGGTCTTCTCATCCTTGTCACAGGCCTCTTGTTTCTTGCCCGTGTTTTGCTCCTGCTGAACGCACGCTGACACCACATCACTGGAGTCCTCGTTGACTGGAGCGGTCACCTCCTAATACTCCTCCTCTTTAATGGCCACACATCTCTCTTCCATTGCCAGTTTAGTGTCCTTCTCAACCCAGTTTGCCCAGTTTGGACGAGCTGTCACTACAGTTCACTTCTAATGATGATGATGATGATGATGACCTGTGAAAGGACAAAGCAAAGCTGCTTAAACACATGGTTACTCGCCGTGGGAGTTTGACAGCCACATCTGGCATGGCATGGCTTTAATATTTCAACTTTCACTCAAGCACATTGGTGACCAATAGTTTGAACTCGAGCAGAAGGGCTTCCGCATGCTAAGCTTTTTCAAAGTTAGGCAGAGCAGCTCATTTCTCAATTGCTTCATGCAAATAATGAGATTTCCGCCGGACCTGGTGCCGCAACGACTGGAGTGCCAGCTCAGCGCTGCCCATCGGCCCTATGTTGAAACGTCTGCAGTCAACTTCTGAAACTCCAGAATTATTCAACTCGGGGGAACTGGCATTTGCTGAAGTGGACATAGAGAGAGAGTGTGTGTGTGTGTGTGTGTGTGTGCGGTCATGTTTACCCTACAATGAGGGATTGGTCCAGCCTTGTGCCAGATGCTGTCTGGGGTAGGCTCCAGCTTCTACACAGCCCTGTTTCAGATAGGTTTGTGAAGAAGATGGAAGTATCGTTATTGTTATTGTTGTGCCTTTGGCAGAGAAAATATATGAATAGATCAAAGGATGGAAGATACTGAGGACAGACAATTATTATTATTCTTATTATTGGACAGCACAGTGGCTGTAATGCTGTATCTCAGTGAAGGATAAGTGATGGATGCCTATAATGTCTGCTCTTGTC
>NC_053157.1:240536084-240571977 GCF_016835505.1 Polypterus senegalus | reverse complement strand
TTCTGGAAAGTTGGTGGGAATCACCATGACGATGAGGTCATCCAGACTTTCGGCAACTTCTCCTCTCTTTCGCCTCACTATGAAAAAAATATATATATCAGCACATACAAAACTCTGGGATATGACCCTCCGTAACCACAGCCTCCTGGCATTAAAAAAAATGTAAATAACAAAAGTTGGAACTCTAAGCATGCCAAAATACAACTAAACTAATGGGGGTCTGACATCGGGGAGAACGCAGAAGTTCTGACTATATTCTTACTAGCAAGATACCCGCGCTGCGCAGCGAAGTAGTGTGTTAAAGAAGTTATGAAAAAGAAAAGGAAACATTTTAAAAATAATGTAACCTGATTGTCAATGTAATTATTTTGTGACTGTTATGAGTGTTGCTGTCATCAAGGATCTGATTATCATTATTTCTTTCAATCAGGTTCTTATTTGGAGGATGTGTTGTGTTCAAGTTATATTCCGTGTTTGTCAACCGTTGTAAAGATAACAGGTTTCATTCATCAAAGTGTTCACCACGCAAATCGGTACTCGTGAATCTAAGATGTTCAACAAGCATTCCCGGTATTAAGTTGTGGATTCGCTTGCGAATATTTAGCTGCAGTGTATCTATGAACGTAATTTAAACTTAAGCTTTACACCTTGCTCTCCTATTGATATGTCTACAAAGGCTTGTTCAGCTTCAGATGGTTGTTCCTCTCTTACTGCATCAATAAACAGCTCGTCCTCCTCTTTATCTGAGACATCACACGCTGCATGCACGGGTTTACCTTTCCCAGTCCTGCAAACTTTAGCGAAGTGGTTCAATTTACCACATTTTTTACACTGTCTTCCTTTAGCTGGACATTGACTTTTTCCACCGTGTGCTTTGTTTCCACAGTAGCTGCACTTATGAATATGCTTGTATGCGTCACTCACTTCATATTCTTTTGCTGCCTTGTCAATTGTGTAATGCGTTTTTTGTCCAGCGCTCTTTGGAGCTTTTGCTTGTTGTCTGCGTACTGCGTTCACAGTCAGTTCACGTGAGCCGCTCGAGTACATGCATCGAAGGTTCTCAGCTGTGCTTGTGCTCTCTCGTGCGATCTTGCGATGTCCATGGCTTTATTTAATGTTAGCTCAGACCCGGCACTTTAAAGTTTCTCTTGCACTTTCGCTGAGTTTGTGCCAAACACTATTCTATCCCTGACCATCTCATCTTCGTTTGCATAAGCACAGTCCTTCACCAGCAATTTTAACTCTGTTACAAAGTGATCAAAAGTCTCATTTATACCCTGCGTCTTCTCATTAAACTTGTTTCTCGCGAATATCGTATTCGTCTTAGGCATGACAAACGCCTCAAAACGGTCATAATAAGTTTTCAGTACCTTGGCTTCCTCCTGGGTGAGAGTCAATGTGTTAAGAATGGATTTTCCTTTTTCACCAGTCCACAGGAGCAGGTAGCTGCATTTCTCATTCTCGTCTTTGCCTTTTAGCGGGCCAGAAAACATCAGCTCCACGTGCTGTCTGAACTTTTTTCATTCTCCCGGCAGGTTAAGAGAATCCCAGTCAATTCATGGCGAGGAATCTCCAACAAAATCCATGAATGTCCTCTATTCTGACACCATGTCTTGTTTTCACAAATTGTGAAAAATTAAATGATGGCGACACTTTCTTTTAAAGTATGCAGGGGAACTTTATTTATTACAGCTCTGACATTCACGGCATCCGTGCTCTAAATTAACTTCCCTAATAGTAACCTCGAGGTCCCTTTTTCTGGTGCCTTCCTGATGACATAAGTGCCTAAACCATGCCTGATAATAATACATTTCAATGACATATAAATATTATAGTGATTACCTCGATAGACATCTCACCACCCAAATCGCTACTCGTGAATCTAAGATGTTTAACAGGCATTCCCGTTACAGTGTAACCTCGGCTCCCAACCATAACTCGTTCCAAAACTCTGGTCGTAAACCGATTTGGTTGTGACCCAAAGTATTTTGCCCCTTAGGATTGTATGTAAATACAATTAATCCATTCCAGACCATACGAAATGTATGTAAATATATATATTTTAAAGATTTTTAAGCACAAATATAGTTAATTATACCATAGAATACACAGCGTAATAGTAAACTAAATGTAAAAATAAGGAATAACGCTGAGAATACCTTGAACAACAGAGAAAACTAACACTGCAATAGTTCACGCTATAGCACTACCAACCGCTTGCGGTAAACTCTTTTTTTTAATGAGTTTTAAGCACAGGGAAAAAAATGAACATCTGAAAAATCCGTAATTTAATAAACCACCAAGAAAAGTAACATTGCAACAATGCACGCTACGAACAGATCGCTGGAAACAAAAATGAAGTGAAGGTTAAAATCCAATAGAAAAAAGTCTTCATTAAATTCAACAAGGTTAAAACAATGCTGGAAGCAGTCTCTTTAAAAACAAGCCTGGTGCATTCTTGAACTGTCTTCTCTGCCTTATGTGTCCAGCCGTCTCTCTCACTCGCTCACTCACTCTTTCTGTCTCTCTCTCTCTCGTGTGCGTGTGCTTGTGTGTGCATGTGTGTGTATATGTGTGTGTGTCTCTCGCATGTGCGTGTCTGTGTCTGTCTGTCTCTCTCATGTGTGTGTGTGTGTGCATCTCTTTCTCTCTCTCGCGTGTGTGTGTGTGTGTGTCTCTCTCTCTTTCTCTCTCTCTCTCACTGCACAGGGAATGCACAGGGAGGGACGGAACACGTGCGGAAATCATCGGCGTGCACAAACCGAAAGGAAACTGGCTTGTTCGTATATCGAGTGTGTGGTCATGGACAGATGCAAAAGTTTGGCGAACTTTTTTGGTCGTAACCCGATTTGCACGTGTTCAGAGACGTTCGTGAATCAACATTCCACTGTACTTTCAGTTTAATACAGTGTAACTCTATAATTAAACACTCAATTGTAATCGTTATTCCACAATTTTCAAAAGTATGTATGCATATAAACTTTAGGGATAACACTTACCTACAGCATTACATTATGTGGGTGGCACAGTGGCACAGTGGTAGCACTGCTGCCTCGCAGTAAGGAGACCTGGGTTCACTTCCTGGGTCATCCCTACGTGGAGTTTGCATGTTCTCCCTGTGTCTGCATGGGATTCCTCCCACAGTCCAAAAACATGCAGGTTAGGTGCATTGGCGATTCTAAATTGTCCTTGGTGTGTGTGTGTGTGTGTGTGCCCTGCCCGAGATATGTTCCTGCCTTGCACCCTGTGTTGACTGGGATTGGCTCCAGCAGACCTCCATGACCCTGTGTTAGGATACAGCGGGTTGGAGAATGACTGAGTGACTGTTTACATTGTGTTACACAGTAATTACAAGGTAATAACACCAAGTTATTCTGTAATTATACAGGTAATTACATGGTAAGTACAGTGTAATTAGAGACACCTAATCTAAAGTGATGCACAATAATCCTAATTTGTGTCATTGTTTTATTTTGAGCGATGCTACCCTGTGATGCCAGTGATGAGCCTCAGGTGCTTCCGACAACCTTATGTTCCTCTTTGGCATGTTTAGGTTTTTTTTATTATCTTTTTCATTTCTTCACCATAGACCTTGTAACTCCAGCTGTGTTAGATAATGTTAAACATTTTAAAATCCTACCCACATGAAACACGTGACCATAAGGGGTGCTGTTGAACAGCCATCTTTTACTGTTTGGCCATCTCATCCCATGGTGTTGCTTTGCTGTTTAAGCCCGTGGCTGAATTCTACACTTCAGGTCAATTTTATTTATTCATTTTTTGTTTTGTCATTTTAATCCACTGTAGGTTTGTTGGGGTCTCAGACTTCAGTGTCATAATGTGAAAATCTGAGCTCCTTCTCCTTTGACTTGAATGTTCAGAAGCAGGTTAACCTCCATCTCAAAACCCCCATCCACATTATCATTAGAAAAGGCCTGACACTGTAACCTCTCAGGCACAAAAGGAAAAGCTACTAAATATAATCTTGATTGGAAATATTAGCACATTCGCAGAGATATTGGGTTAATTTTCTTCATAAAACTGCAGTAGTAGTAGGGTGTTATACCGTGTTAGCCGTTATGGATACAAAGAGAAGTCGAGCAAAGTCACACCTTTCATTGGCGAACTACAAAGATTAAACTATGCAGGCTTTCAAAGACAACTCAGGCCCCTTCTTTAGGCAAGATGAAATCGTTAGATCTTACATTATAAAATCAAGAGCTGTGTAAGCCTGTGCTGTAAAAAGCCGTGGCTCCTAGAAACCATGGATTCTGGTACTTAAATCAATCAGTCGCATCGGTTATGCATTAGCGGCTAAGCGAGGTTCTCTTTCCTCTGCGGTTTCATTTTGCCGATGTTCTCATCTCCATTGTCTATCAGTAGCCAAGCTAGTTTCTTTCTCCTCAGAGGTTTTGTTTTGCAGATGTGCTCATCTTGCTTGTCTCTCAGCAGCTTCGCGAGTTTCTCTCTCCTCAGTGGTTTCATTTTGTCGATGTGCTTGCCTCCAATGTCTATCAGTGGCCAAGTGAGTTTCTTTCTCCTCGGAGGTTTCATTTTGCCGATGTGCTCATCTTGCTTGTGTATTAACAGCTAAGCAAGGTTCTCTTTTCTCGGCAGTTTCACTTTGGTGACAGAGTCGATTTCTTTGAGCTTCATTCAGTAGCCTCGTACTTCTGAGTCAGACAGACTTCCACTTGTAGACATTTATATATAAGATTATATTACTTACATCGTGCCTGAAGAAGGGTCTGAGTTGCCTTTGGAAGCTTGCATATTGTAATCTTTCTTTTTAGCCAATTAAAGGGGTCATTTTGCTCGACTTCTCTTTGGATTCATAAAACCTCAGGATTTAACAATGTTCTGCTCTTCACAGATGTATTTCTTTCATTTGCAGTTGAACAATTAAAAAAAAAAAAGCTGAAAATAAAGTGACACAACCTCATTTTGCTTCACCTAAAAAATTGTAAATTAGACTTTGCAAAATGATCAACACCTTTATTAGAAATCGTAAGAAATATCTGGTGTGGCAGTAGGGGGCAGTAGTGCACCCTTGAACCCTCAGGGATGACTCCAGACACCAGGTAAAAGTCCAAGACTTTTTTTTCTTTTTTACTGTGCACAAAGCACCTTCCACACTACTCATAAACTATAATAAACACAACAAACCAAATACTCTCTCCTCCTCGCCCAGACACTTAGCCACCCTACCTCCCAGCTCATTTCAGTGTCTGGACTGAGGCACCGCCCTTTTATAGCCCCTGACCCGGAGGTGTTCCTGTCCCAACAGTCCACAGTTCCTTATTCCTTCCGGGTCAGGGCAAACAGTCTTTTTCTTCAACCCGGGAGCACGTCATTTCTTCCCGTCACGTGACCGCGACGTACTCCCGGGTCATACGGCCTCACAGGGCCCATAAGCTCCCCCACAGCGACTCCTGGTGGTCCCCAAGGTATCCAGCAAGGCTGTGTATAAACACTACAATGTCCATAAGGCCCTGCTGGACCTCGGGGCACAATCCTGCTGTTGGGAGAGCTCCTCCTGGCAGCCTGGGGGTGCTGACTAGCATGGGAAGCCGGCAGTCCTCTACAGTTCCCCCCCTTATCGACGACTTCTGGGGCGGAGCGTCCAGCGCCGCAAGGGAGTCCTCCTCCAGGAGGACGCCGTCATCCGAGCCTTGACTGCGTTGTCCCTGTCCTCGAGCAAACCTTGGGGGGACGGTGTACCTCCTGTCTCCCCGGGGACAATGGCGCCACTCGTGGCCCGGTCGCCGGCAATCGTAGCACTGACGAAGCCCTCCTGGTTGCTTCCCTCCGCGGGACCAAAATCATCTCGGGATCTCCGTCAGTGTTGTCTCTGCCCCTTCATCTGCCAAGGAGGGCAATACGTCCTCTAGGTTGCCCTCTAGCCTTCTCTCAGATATGTCAGGAGACCCACGCTTTGGTTTGGGGACCTCCTGTTTCATCTGGGGCTTGTGCTCAGTTTGAGGCTCTCTATGGAAAGAAGAGAGCCGCTTTGCTGTCTGCACACCCGTTGTCCTACGCTTAACCGGAGGCGCCGTCATTAGCATTGTATCGCTCCAATGAACAGCACCGTTCAGCTGCATCGTCATGAGCGGCGCTTCCCCCGGCACCCGCACTACCCCGCACTTAAGACGGGTCGGGTTCTGGACGGCTGTACAGCCCCGGAAAGCCACGTCAAATGCATGCCCCGGGCTGTTTGCTCCGTTCTCCAACCACTCGGTCATCGTGCTCCCGTCTCTTGTCGGGCACACGGTGCTTTGACAACCGCTACTCATCCTCTGCGGTGCCCGATCGCACTGTGTCCCCTTACACTCTACGACGCGGGAGGGACTCACCTGTACTCCCGCATCGATCATCTCCGGAGCTTCCCAGCCCAGCCGCTGCACATAGTCCTGCAGACCCATTAACGGGGCTGCGGCCGTCGCTCCCAAGTCCTCCACACGTTCCTTCAGCTGTTGTAAGTCCTGTAAGAAACGGCGTAGGGGCTCGAGGTATTCCTCGAGATCCCTTAAGTTCATACAGTTAGTTATTATGGCCGGCTGTATTTTCGCTTCCGTGTTTTGCTTACCCTCTGGCCGGGAACCAATGAGCATGTCCTTCCCCGGCACGTGCTCCGCTGAGGAGCGCAAAGGCTCCTGGGCCTTGGAGTTCTCCGAGGGACGGCTGGCTTCTATGAGCCGGCTGCGATCTGCCTTTTCTTCCACAATTGCAGACCCTTCAGCCTTGACGGTTGCCGTTTGTTTCGGCGCTGCTTTGCACGCCTTCCCCTCCCCTTCCAGGAGGCTCGGACCCGTCAGGGAACGAACGACCTCGTCGGAGGACTACGAGTGTCCTTCGCCTTCCCAACATGCACCGTGGGTGACCAATTTGTTGTCCTCGTGGGGAGCCGTCGCTAGCTGTCTCGCGTCCTGGCCTGCCTTCTGGGAGCCGCGGCCATTTTGCCGAAGCATGAGGCAGTCATCCGAGACGCCGCTGCGATTCTCTGGGCGGGCGTCTACAAAGCAAGATAAAAATAAACCCGAAACGTCGGGCGTTTTACCTGCATGTTCCTCCGTAGCGGATGGCGGAACCCCCGGACTGTCTAGGGAGTCCGCTGCGCTCGACAGCTGGCCGTGTCTCGAGTTTTTCGCTACCCGGGCTTGCTCGGCCTGAATTAGCACTCTGTCTTCCTCGCTCCTGGTCAGGTAGGTCCAGGTTATTTCGGCGTCCGTCAGGCCCTGCAGCCCGCTGGGACTGACCTTCTTTTTCCCGGTTTTCTTGCCTTTGGTCCAGCAGAACGGGATGGCGCGCACAGTTGCAGCTTTCTCGGTAGCGGGTGGTGTTTGCACCTCCATAAAAAGATGGGGAATCCCCCGAGGGTTGTCTGCCCACCTAAAATTTGTTTGCCGGCAGTCCTCCACACTGGCTATCAAGCAGGTGATTTGTCTTTTCTAGTCCCCTCAGGTGACTGCCAGAGCTGAAATGGCTGACTCTGATAGTGGAACAAATGACTGCAAATTACAACAATAAGAAGTGTGAGGTATCAATTACAAATTCAAAAGTAAACGGGACAAAAGGTAAGGGAGCAGCAGGTATTGCTGTGTTCCTTCAAGGTGATTTGATACAGTTCAGACATTAAATATGACATTTCCTTACTCATAAAAAAAACTTTAGGGAAATTCAAATTAAAGCCAATTCATATAAAATGAAGAAAAGTTACTCTGCTCTGATTTTATCCCACCCAGAAATCCTAAACTGGACTGGAGAAAGTAAGGGGCTTCTTTAAAAAGTTGTAATTAGCAGGTGATTTATCTTTTATTGTCCCATCGGTGACCGCTAGAGCTGAAAGGACTGATTCAAATGGAGGAACAAAGACCTGCAAAAGTAGAGCAATAAGAAGTGTGAGGGATCAGCATGAAATTACAAACGCTTCAAGAAAGGCCTGTCTGTAAGGAGTACATCACTCTTCGTGTCATAGTTACACTTCACCCTCAAACCCCAAGTATCAGAAACAAGTGAATCGGCCCTGCCGTTCCAACGCCCTTGGAGGGAACTGCATTTATAATCATTTATAATCTGTCATTGTCACCTCCTGCACAACTCCACCCCATATGACAGTGACCAGGTTGGACCATTCGGCCGGGCAAGCCCTCAATTCCAAGTTGTACTCACTAAGCAACAAAGCCCAGCATCAAATTCAGTGAGTTAAACTTACTAGCAGATGAAGGCGGCTCTTCCTCTTATTTCCCCTGATGGGAACCAAAATAAGCCGGATGGGGCTCTGTGGGTGAATCCTCGAGCTCGAGGTCCTCTTCCTTAAAAACAGTCTTCTCATCCTTGTCACAGGCCTCTTGTTTCTCGCCCTTTTTTTGCTCCTACTGAAGGCACACCAACACCACATCACTGGAAACCTCATTGACTGGCGTGGTCACCTCCTCATACTCCTCCTCTTTAATGGCCACCCGTCTCTCTTCCATTGCCAGTTTAGTGTCCTCCTAAACATTGCGGTGCCCAGTTTGGACGAGCTGTCACTGCAGTTCACTTCTGATGATGATGATGATGACCTGTGAAAGGACAAAGCAAAGCTGCTTAAACACACGGCTCCTCTCCGTGGGAGTTTGATGGCCACATCTGGCATGGCATGGCTTTTCTATTTCAACTTTCACTCAAGCACATTGGTCACCAATAGTTTGAACTCGAGCACAAGGGCTTCCGCATGCTAAGCTTTTTCAAAGTTAGGCAGAGCAGCTCATTTCTCAATCTCTTCATGAAAATAAGGAGACTCCACACAGACCCTGGGGCCGCAATGACAGGAGGGCTAGCTCAGCGCTGCCCATCGGCCTTGTTTGAAACGTCTGCAATCAACTTCTGAAACTCCAGAATAATTAAACTTGGGGGAACTGGCATTGCTGAAGTGGACACAAAGAGTGTGTGAGTGTGTGTGTGTGCAGGCATGTTTACCCTACAATGAGGGATTGGTCCAGCCTTGTGGCAGATTCTGTCTGGGGTAGGCTCCAGCTTCCTCACAGTCCTGCTTCAGATAAGTTGGTGAAGAAGATGGAAGTATCGTTGTTGTTATTGTTGTGCCTTTGGCATAGAAAATATATGAATAGATCAAAGGATGGAAGATACTGAGGACAGACAGTTATTATTATTATTATTATTATTATGATTGGACAGCACAGTGGCTGTAATGCTGTATCTCAGTGAAGGATAAGTGATGGATGCCTATAATGTCTGCTCTTGTCTCTTGATTGTGTGCTGTGCGTGCGCAATATTCTCAGGGTCAGGTACTTCTACTCACTAAAGATGGAGCTGGAGAGGAGAGATTAATATGGGCAAGGAGGAACTTCACTGGACGCTGTACACAAGGCAGTGATGACATGATAAACCTACAACAGATGCACATGAAAGGCACTATACTGCTGAAGCTTTCCAGGTAAGGAAGACTGACATTTTAAGGTGAGGTTAATAAGACTCAGTAGCCACAGTGCCATAGGGGTAGCGATTGGCACATGCAAATAAAATACAATTACACTGGAGTCTGTACAATGTGACAGTAAGGACCCTACAGACATATGATTGATAGATAGATAGATAGATAGATAGATAGATAGATAGATAGATAGATAGATAGATAGATAGACAGATAGATAGATAGATAGATAGATATTAATTTTAGTATAGTCAACACGATCACAAAACTACTTACATGCATACTGCAGACAGATTTATAGACCGACATGAAAGGCACTATATAATAGATCAATATATGAAAGGCTTTAAGTCTCAAAGCCAGCATTTCTTAAACTACATGTTTGTAATGTTTCGCCTCACAGATGTGTGGTAAAATTGCAGATATTGTTGTGAGTGATACAGCGTCCTCTATTCACTCCCCTTTTTCTGACAGCCCATAGTGTGCTGCTTGACGGCGCCAGTGCTGTACGAAGGGTCAACAGCTGCAGGTGGTTCAACAGCAATCTCTGTTGTTAAGAATTAGTTATGTTACCAGTATAAGATTGGTCTAAACCTAAATAATCAACTAAGACCCCAATGTTAACATTTGCAGTGCACCATCTACTGGAATATATTTTGTATTTTGCATTGCATTTGTCATTCAAACATATGGTACATTAAAAGCATTTGTAGTCCTAAAATACATTGCATTTGTCATTTCAACAGATGGTGCATTATAACCATTTTTACAGTGGGTATAGAAAAGAATCCCCCCCTTCGAAATAGTCCAATTTTATTTACTTTACAGATTTAAACAAGAAATGAACAGAACAGCAATACAACTTCCCCAGCCTGCTGTTTAGGGTCGCTAGGCACACCTATAAAACAACAAAATGTCACTCTGTGTCTTGTCGTTACCCGTTCTTCATAAACTGCTGACACTTTAGACTTTCTTTCTCTCTCCTCATCCGCACACTCCTTCCTTCCTGTCTCCTCCCTCCCCCTCCGCATGCACCTTCTGTCTTTCTATGTAGCTGTAAAAACGCAGAGCCTGCCCTTAACAGAGTAAACAGGAAACATTCATTACAGTACGTCACAATAGCTTCTTCTTCAATTTCCGTTTTTTCTTCGCGACCCCCCTGTAGATATCTCGCCCCACAGGTTGAGCCACACTGCTGTAAGGCTAAAATAAATGGCAACTGTGCCGGTAAACGGCAGCGCTCAGCTCCACTGATGAGGGCCAAACTGCGCACAGCCTCGACACGGAGCTTCATGCTTGAAAGAATGAAAAAAGACAAGCTTTTAAAAACTGATTAAATAAGCTAACTAATATGTTCTGCTGTAACTTTATTTATTATCATTAGGACATACAAAGAAGCACTGGCATATAAACCTAAGTGCTAATCTAACATATATCTGTGTGTGCTCATATAAAAGCCTCACTCGTCTGTCAGGGCTAAGCTGCTGCTAACTTCACGGACATCGATGATCAGTGAAAGGTCCGTAACCTTCAATAATCAGCTCTTAACCCCAATATACAGTAGCTCAGACTAGGTAGATATCAGAATGCGTTTTATTTTAACGTTATTGCCCAAAATATTACTGAGCCCTAATAAATCTAAATGCCATTAAGTGCTTATATGTTTGATGTGCCAGCCTAAGAGCCTGCCCAGTACTCACACTGGCAAAGGCCCTGCCTGCAGTTTGTTTGTCTTCTGTCAGTGAGCGGCTCAGCACCGGCGTTCACAAAACAAGATCTGCCTGTGAAAAGGCTGGCAGGCCAGGGCCCTTCTGCTGACATAAATGGTGTCCTTTTAAAGTTACCTCACGACTAAACATTAAATAGCTAATAGCACTAAAACTAATAATAAAGCATATTTATCACTAATCAAAATTCTCAACATTATCCACTTTAATAAAAGGAAAAGTGTCTCTGTGTCTGTGTATCTGCGTGTCCGTTCGGTTCATATGTCTCTCTCATTTCAACAGATGGCACAACACAAATGTTTTGTAGTAATAACATTAATTGCATTTGTCATCCAAGCAAATGTTACATCACAGACACTAACACTGCTTTTAGAAATCCAACACCAAATGGTGTGTAACAGAGACATCGTGTTAAATTCGTCAGTCCAACAGAATCTCAAAACATTAAAACACATCTCAGACATTAAAATGGCTTTTACAAATCCCATAGTAAATTGTATATAACAGAGACATACACATTTATTTGTCATTCCAACATTCTATACATTATATTACTACAAATATTTGTAAGGTGCCATCTGTTGAAATGGCAAATAAAATGCATTTTATTAATACATGACTTACATTCCAATAGGTGGTGCACTGTCAATGATAATGCTGAGGTCCACGCTGATCACTTATATTTCATCCCAGATTATTAAATGACACATTCCTTTGACATTTCTATACTTTGTCTTTATTTCTTGAGTGACTGAAGTAAATATTAGGACAAAAGATGTTGGAAGTTGCTGCTTTTTTGCCCAGGGTGTTATCAATGCTGAGAGATTGCACTTGAATAATAATAATAATAATAATAATAATTCTTTATATTGTTATTGTGCTTTTCTCACTACTCAAAGCTCTTCTACACAGTGAGTGAGGAGCAACTTCAACCACCACTAATGTGCAGCATCCACCTGATGATGTGACGGCAGCCATTTTTGTGCCAGTATGCTCACCACACATGAGCTATTAGAAGGTGAAGTGGTGAGAGAAACAGTTAGCTAATGAGAGACAGGGGACGATTAGGGGGCACAATGACAAGGCCTTGGAGGGCAATTTAGCAAAGACATCTTTATGGAGGACACACAGGGATCTTTAATAACCACAGAGAGTCAGGACTTCAGTTTTAGGTCTTCTCTGAAGGACAGCACCATTTATACAGCACAGTGTCCTCGTCACTGCACTGGGGCATTGGGATCCACATTCAGACCACCGGGTAAGCCCCCTATTGACCTCACCAACACCTCTTCCAGCAGACACCCAAGCTTTTCCTAGATGGTCTCCAATCCAAGTACTGGCCAGGCCTGAATATGCTTAGGTTGAGGTAGATGACCTGATCTGAAGTGCATGTGGTGTGTCTGCTGGCTACAGAAGAGCAAGGGCGGCAGAAGTAAGACCCCCTTGGTTGGTAACTGGCATAAAACCAAATGTTATACGAGCCTTCATGTGTCTCAGAGACATCTGTACATTTGTTAGTGCTGGTGACAGCGAGTCCCAGTGTGGGGCACTGAGAAGTGACAGGCTGGAGGGGTCACTCTTATGTACTTAAGTGGAATGAGTCTGAGGTGGGCTATTACAGAGGACTGGCATCAGGACATCACTTATACCCAATTGTGTGACTAGGATCTGTGTGTGTTAATCGTAGGGTGCAGGAGTAGACGAGCCTGTTCAACAGACTTGATTAAGTCTCACAAATCCTGAGATAAAATGACTTGAATAACCAAGAAAATCTAAAAAACTGTGAAGGAACCGAGAGTGGTGAGCGCCTGCTGTGTGTTACGTGTCTGTCTGTCTGTCTTTCTTTCTGTCATCAGTTTTAAGATGTTTTCATATTTCTACTATCCTTGTGTTTATTAATGTATCATATTATTCTGTTTCTTAAACTGAGTGGGCTTCAGTTGGGGTCTTTACTGAATAATCTGATAAATTCCTGGCATGGACAAAGAAAAACACAAACATTCATTATTGATAAGCAGGAGTCGAGAACTTATTATGGGATGGATAATTTGTTTAATAAAGAGGACTAATATGGAGTCTGATGTGGACTTCAGTGTGTAATAAATGAATAAGAAATACTGACGTGAATGACACTTTAGCAGACCCCCTGTGACAGGTCATCTCTTCTGTCACTTGGTGGTCTTCACTCTCTGAGCTCCTGTCTCACATTAACTGTTCACCCTCAGTGTCTCCTCAGATGTTCTCTCTGTGAGCTCTCAGCTTTCTCTTTAAATCTCCTCCTCCTCCTCCTCCTCACTGAGCTCAGACAAACTTTCACTTTCGTTTCTTCACAAGTCACTTCCTTGTTTGTCTGACTGATTCTCTCTGCCTGCCTCTCCTCAGACTGACGATGGCTGAAGCCCAGCTGTTTGTGTCACAGGACGAGTTCACCTGCTCGGTGTGTCTGGACACCCTGACTGACCCCGTCTCAATCCCCTGTGGTCATAATTTCTGTCTGAAGTGCCTCACGGACTGCTGGGAAAAGAGCCAAGAGTGCAGCTGTCCTCAGTGCAGACACACTTCACCACGAGGCCTGCTCTGCAAAGAAATAATCTGCTGAATGAAGTCATCAAGAAATTAAAGAAGACGACACTCAGTTCTCCTCCATCTCAGAATTATGCCGGCCCTGGAGACGTGGAGTGTGACTTCTGTACTGGTAAGAAGTTCAGAGCGGTGAAGTCCTGTCTCACCTGCATGGCCTCCTACTGTCAGACTCACCTGCAGCCTCACTATGAAGGAGCGACCTGGAAGCACCACAAGCTGGTTGATCCTGATAGAAATCTGAAGGAGAAACTCTGTGAGAAACATCAGAAAAGTCTGGAGATATTCTGTAAAACTGATGATTCCTGTATCTGCATGATGTGTGTGGTGACTGGACATAATGGGCATAAAATGGTCGAGCTGCAGACGGAAAGGGAAGAAAAGCAGGTGAGTGAAGTTTAGTGTTTAATGGAAACTGTTTGAATAACTTTGAGTTAAGGAATTTGTACATTTAATGTGACAGAGAAATCTATTCATCTACAGTAAAACTCGATTATCTGTCACTTGATTAACTGTCAGGACTAAATAACAAAACCCAACCTTGTGCACGCCAGCGTCTCCCAATTACTACTGCAAGTTCTGCACATTGGAACAACAGAAATCCCAGTGTCCGTTACGTACCTTCAGCTTTAATAGCGGTTTGTAGCTTTTCTCTTTTGTTATAATTAAACTAAACTACTATACATTGTTATGGCCTATCAACATATGTGTGTGCTGTTTGAACTTATTAAACGTTTACGAAACAGCAACAGTGAACAATATAAAGCGGGATGCTGAAATAATTGAAAAATGTGTTGAAAATGGAAACCAGTGATGGTAATGTTATTCTGTATTAATGTTAATGGTCTTCTGCATTGTAATTTTCTTTATATATTCTGTTATATCAGGTTGTGTTAATATATTGTGGCGTGCAGGCAGCTTGTGATGGGGGCAGAAAAGGGAAAGCTGTAAGTGATGGGACTGGCTGAGGGGCTTCTGTTCTGTGAGGGGCGGACAGGAAAAGTGAGGAGAGAAGGGAAGGTGTGGAGCAGGGAGTCAGGAGACAATAAGCAGGAGTGTTTGTGGGATCAGAAATACACAACGAGAGTGGCAGGAGATCAACTGATCGGTAGGGAAAACTTTCTTTGATTGTTTAGGAGGTGAGCTCTGTAAGCCAAATAATGGAGTGTAAGACAGGACACCGCTTGTGAGGGAACGAAGACTCCACGTAAAACGTAGAAAACTCCAGGACCTCTGAGTTGTATTTGCTTATTACGCTGGTCATTACAATATTATATAAATTAATTCATTTTATTTATATAGTTTTTTACGACTGTTCGCTACACTAATCTACTGTATGACATTTTAAAGTAGATGCTCTATTATCTGTCTGTTCTCTTATCCGTCACAGCTTCGATCCTGACCCCTGACTGATAATCGAGGTTTTACTGGACCTTATAAACCTGATGTTTCAAGTTCAAAGCATTGGCTGCTGGAGTCCATCCTGGTCAGACTGGTGCAAGTCATGAAACAGCTCAGGATGAGTTCCTCAAGATGGCCCACAAACAACTGAGTTCTCTCTTCACAGCCAGCTGAGTTTCTTTCTGCTCTGATCAGTTTCTCTTTTGAGTTTCTAAGGCAGTGGGAGGCCAACTATAGCCTGCTGTCTAGAAATGTCCACTGGCAGGGGTGCAAGCGTCACGTGGGCTACACGTAGAAATGTCTGACATTCGGACCTTCCTGAGGTGTTCTTAACAAGATGATGTTACAGTTGGCTGATGTAAGCGTAGTAAGTGAGCACACAATGTCATCCTAAACGTAATTCAATAGAAGGTCTGACACGTCAATAGACACACTCTGTACTGCTGACACTTACACGCTGAGTGTGCTTAGCTGCTCATCTGCCTTTGTGGTGTTTGTCCATTTTTAAAGAATCAGAGTTTGCATTTGGCTGATCTCAGGGTTGTTTAAGAGACACATTATTGTCACATGTCAATCTGTATTGTACTCCAGAGTTAAGTCTATGATTCTTACAATAAGTTCAGCTCAGAAATGTCAAAATACTATTCCTGTGTAGATTTTCTGTTTTTAATGATATAACTCATCAGGCTCTTCATTAGTGATTAGACATCATGTTATTTAGTGGAGCAGTAAGGACATTTTGAATGTCAAACCCCTGAGTGATAATCCCACCAAACGTATGATTGTGACAAAGACTCTGAGCTTTCATATTTGGTAAAACCCTAACAAGTCCAGCAGAAATGTAATGAACTTACTAGAAGTTTAAGTCTGACCATCTAAACCAAATTTCTAATCCCCCATCACTACCACACAACCTCAATGTACAGTAAGTTCAGATAAAGTCACTTAACTTCAGTCCACCATTTGGTGTTTCTTCAAATAAAGGACTAGTGTCACATCGGCTCTGCCAGGTCTCGGCAAGTGACACAAATGTGGCCGAGTCCTCGCTGGAATATTAAAAGAGCTCGGCTCACAGGTGAACACACGTTTAGAAACCAACATCTTAAAAAACAATGAAGTCTATGAAGTGGCCTGATATTTATCAGTTTAATATGAATCAGGTCACTAATATCGGCATCTAATTTTTGATCAGTTTATGTCTTCTATTGTTTGGCTATCACTTGATTTGCATAAATCAGTTCTTCAGATGTCCCTGAAAGCAGACATGTAATTGTAGGACAGACTGGCACTGCTTGGTCAGAAGTCTTTTTCTTAAGCTGCCACCTCCTGCCCCTCTTTTATTGACTCGTACCTTCAGCTCAGATGTCAGTTCACTTCACCAGGACTCTCCTCGACAGTTTTGGGTGTCATCTGATCAGTCTGATCAAACACAGCAAATGACACCCAGCGATGTCTCAGTATGTCACTCTTAATCACTTTGTTATTGAAGAAGGAGCCAAAACTCAACTTGATGGACAACACTTAGCAGGAATTAACAGTAAAAAGGTTGGATTTCTGTTCATCCAAGACACCTACAGCAGCAAGTCCACTCCGTCCTTTATAACCCTTTGTAAGCACATGAACTCTGATCTCTGACCCTGGATTAGCTTCTGCCCTGTAGTAAGACCCTTATTGTAGCCATAACAAAGGCTTAATTATCTCTTCTGCTCCAAAGGGTTATGTAGTGCCAGGCAGTAAGAGCTGAAGACCCCTGTAATGGAGATGAATGCGTGGGTCTCATTTAATCCTGACTTGATAAAGGAAAGCAAGGTGCACAAGTAAGAGAGACCACCTATAAAATCAGTAGAATTACTGAAGGAGGACATCAACCAGCAGTTGTACATTTGTTTTCCACTAAAAGATAACCAGTAAGTGTGAAACCTCACCAAACTGCCATCACAGTGCTGACTCTAGAAACTTAATACGTAACTAAGAACTGAAGCAGAACTGAGACGAGAACTTTTAAAAGCTGCTTCTGAATGAATGATGTTTCCTGGGAAATTATTTGGTTAAAAATGATGAGAAATAAAATCACAAGTTATGTGCTTTTCCTATAAGTGTAAGAGAAATAACCAACTAAGGTAACAGAGACTCATGTTTGGTGTTGTCTGTTGATGTCGTCTGTCTGTATACACTTGAATACGTACATCTTCAGTTGTCCTTATATTAGAAATACATTTTATTTTTCGACTGTGACTTGTTCCTGATGGAGTTTGTATGTTCTCATTATCTTCATGTGGGTTTTCTCCTACAATCGAAAGACATGCAGTTTAGTTGGACTGGGACTTTGGAACATTAGCTCTACTGTGTGTGTATTCAACCTCAATTTTCTTCTTTTTCCTCTCTTCTTAGTGAATCTGGAGTAGGAGGCTCACAAAAACATGGCCTGTTAAAGCCCACTGAGACACTCCTTGGGTGATTTTTGCATATACAAGAAAAGAGAAATTGTGTTCTTTGCAGTGTGAGGTGCGCAGAGTGAAGAGTAAAGCAGACAGGCCTGTTCGTTGTGCTGCTCCAGTGTTGCTCACACAGTCCTTGAGTCTGCCTGACAGATAGTCCATCATCAGGACACCACAGGCTCACCCACCTGCACGTCTCTGAGCTGACCCCTCAACAGGGATAGCTGGGTTGTCTTGAAGGCTCTGGTGAAACCAAAACACATAAACATAATAAAAATCTCTCTATTATAAGAGACGAGACGTGATCTTTCTGAACAGACTTTTTGGAAGTCCAGAGAGATGGAAAAGATTTGTAAGAGCGAAATGAGCAGGGGGCGAAGCTCACTAATTTTATAAAAATAATAATCTGTCACCTAAACAAAACACCTGATCTAAGTAACATATAAAAATATAATTTCTGGGTTTTAGAATTTCTTTAAATTGCCTTTTTCTTGAATTCAACAGAATCGTTTGTGTATTTCAGTATCTTACTTGACTCCAGAAAATGACAACGGCAGACAACGTCCTCACATGTCTGACTCAGGATATCAAATGGCCTTGTAGATCCTATAATTACTGACATGACGAGTTTTAATTCCTCCTGGCCTTTCACCAGTTTCTTTACTTTACACTCCAGTTTGTTTTTATTATTTTTGGTGTTATGTGAACTTCACAATTCCCAGTTTGTCGATGTGATGTCTTCTAAACGTCAAGAACTAACTCTCACACCAGTGTGCCTTCAAACTGTATTCTGTATTTGACATTCTCTCCAAACCCAAAGTCAATCTTTCGTAAATTTAATTAAACCTTTCTTTTAATCTTTATTGTCATAACTGCTTGTCAAATCAAATCTAAGTTGTGTCATGAAATGTCAAACAAATGTATTGTGAAAAAATCAGTAGTCAGAAAGAGAAGAAGAAATCACAAATTGAACGAGAATTCTGATCTGACCACGCGTGTCCTCTTGTGTGTCCAAACAGAAACAGCTGGGTGTGACACTGAGTGACATCAAGAGGAGACTTGAGAAGAGAGAGAAGACAGTGAAGGAGACGAGGAGGGCAATGGAAACGATGAAGGTGAGTGGAATAGGAAGACAACACTTCATATCAAAGAGAGGAGAAATAAATGAGAACTTGAAGAGCAGCAGAGCTTCACTGGTGATGATGAGTAGGGACACGAGAAGAGAGAGTTAGAAAAGATGTGTTGTGGTGTCCTTCATGGCCTTTCAAAGTTGACAGAATCCCAGGTGTTATTCAGTGGAGACTCAGACAGCATCACCCTAAAGTCCTCTGATATTCCATCAGCTGCTCAAAGGAGACTAAAGTCTACTAACAGAAACTCACACTGAAGGTCGACGCTGATGTTCTGAATTAGATCACGGGCACAATGTCCATTAATGGTCTAAGTTGATTTTATTTTAAAAATAGCATTGCATACAATCAAGTTCAACTTAAACAACAAATGACTTTCAAAGTCAAAATAAAAAATAATAAAACAATTCAGAAAGTTAAAACAGAAATGTAAACAAACAAAAAAAAAATGTAAAAAAATCAAAATACTACCAAATGCTGCAACCCAGAAAAAGCGAGAAGAGCCGAGAGCTGGGCCAAAATTCATAATAATTTATGAAAATAAATAAAAAAATAAAGAGGGAGAATTTCTTCTTCCCCTGCTATGGTTGCTTACTTTAAAGTTTTATTAATTACATCTTGCCATATTTTAAAAAGGTTGCAAACAGATCTTCCAAGTGAGAATTTGCTTTTTTTGTAAATGTCAAATATCAGTGACCCAGTGACTTATCACAGGTTGACTGATGGTCTTCAAGCTCAGCAGGACAAGTCCACCAGCTGACAATGTGGTAAAGGCAGTTACCGTCAATGTGTCCTCCTCCACTTTAGGCCCCTCTGGTAGCCCTCCAACCACAGCTGTTAGTGAGTTCGGAGTGATTGTGACCCCACAGCTGTCTGATAAAACATCCAAACATTTTGACCCTAAATGATTACTTTGTTGTCCTCCCATTTTTTTTTTTTTTTGGAGATTTTATTAATTTTATTGCAATTATTCCATACAAATCAATCAATTTTTACAAAAAGTAAAAATAAGAATAAGTCAACCCCCACCCCTGAGAGAGAGAGCATGGCCAACGGAGTAAAATTTAAGTCTTGTAATCATACCTAAATTGATAAGTTTGATAAGCCAATAGAGATGAATGGAGAAAACGAAATACAGAAATAATTGCTTCCTCTGTGCTGTAATAGCTTATTTTAAAATATTACTGATTAGATCCTGCCATGTTTTGAAAAAAATCTGCACAGATCCTCTAACAGAATATTTGATTTTTTCCAATTTCAAATAGTATAAAATATCGGTTTCCCACTGACCTAAAAGAGGAGAGTTTGGGTTCTTCCAGTTTATCAGAATAAGTCTGCATGCCAAAGTGTAGTGAATGCAATCACAGTTTGTTTGTCCTTCTCCACTTTAAACCCATCTGGAAGAACCCCAAACACAGCTGTTAATGGGTTAGGAGGGATTGTGAGTCCAAGGCTGTCTGAAAGGTAATTAAAATTTAGGTCCAGAATGATGTTAATTTGGTGCAGGCCCAGAACATGTGACCCAGTGAGGCTGGGACTTGATTGCAGCGTTCGCAGGTTGGATCATGCCCTGGAAACATTTTGGAGAGTATTAGACAAGACAGATGTGCTCGATATATAATTTTGAGTTGAATAATTGTATACTTTGCGTATATGGAACTCGAGTGAATTCTCTGCATTGCTACTTTCCACTCCTTTTCTGATATATTGATTGAGAGATCTTTTTCCCAGTGTCCTCTTGGATCTTTGAAAGGGAGGGATTGTAAAATGATTTTATATATTGTAGAGATGGTGTCTAGTCCTTGAAATTGAGCAATATTTTTTCCAGCATGGATGAGGGTGCAAGATGAGGAAAATCGGGAAGGTTCTGTTTAACAAAGTTCCTAATTTGAAGATAGTGAAAAAAATGTGTAGCTGGAATGTTAAATTTGGAATGTAATTGTTCATAGGATGCAAAGATGTTGTCTATATAAAGATCTCTAAGCAAGTTAATCCCAAATTTTTCCAGATATTAAAACTGCATATGTTTTGAAGGTTGAAAGAGGTGGTTCTCTTGCAGAGGTGCCACAGATAAAAGCTTCTCCATCTTAAAATGCTTTCTACATTGGTTCCATTTTCTAAGTGAGTGAAGCACAATTGGGTTATTAGTATATTGCCGATAACTTGTGTTTATTGCGGCACAGAGCAGGGAATATAAAAAAGTACTGCAGGATTTTACTTCTATTGCCAACCAGCCTGTGTATGTTCTTCTATTTGTGTCCAGGTTTTATAGCTTGTATATTTGCTGCCCAGTAATAAAACTGGAAGTTAGGTAGAGCCATGCCACCTTCTGCCTTTTGTCTTTGTAGGGTCGCTCTTTGGATACGTGGATGTTTTGAATTCCAAATAAATGAGGTTATTGTTGAATCTAATTGCTTAAAAATGATTTATTGATGTATATTGGGATGTTTTGAAATAAAAAGGAGCTTAGGAAGAATATTCATCTTAACAGTGTTAATTCTTCCAGCTAGTGTGAGATGAAGGGTTGACCATCTATGCAAGTCTTGCTTAATTTTTTCCATGCAGGCGAAATTTTGTTGATAAAGAGCTTTATGTTTACTTGTGATGTTTACCCCTAGGTATTTAAACTGTTCTGCAATGATAAAAGGTAGGGTATCTAATCTAATATTATATGCTTGAGAATTCACTGGAAAGAGTACACTTTTATTCAGATTAATTCTGAGACCAGAGATCTTTTGAAATTCTGTGAGTGCTGTTAAGACTGCAGGCACAGAATTTTGTGGGTCTGATATATACAGTACCATATCATCTGCATATAGAAATTTTCTGTTCCAGTCCTTCTCTGATAATCCCCTTTATCTGATCAGTATTTCGACAATATATTGCCAGTGGTTCAATGGCATTGCGAACAGCAGCGGTGACAAAGGGCATCCTTGTCTGGTACCACATTCTAGTTTAAAGTAGTCTGAATAAATATTGTTGATACAAACTGAAGCTTCTGGATTAGTATACAGTAATTTGATCCATGCACAAATGTTGGGCCAAACCCAAATTTCTCCAATGTAGTAAAAGGTATTTCCATTCAATCATGTCAATGCTTTTCTGCATCCAATGATAATAATATTTCTGGGGTGTTTGACTTAGTTGGTGAGTATATTACATTAAACAGGCATCGAAGATTTGAAGATAAGTGTCGGCCCTAATAAATCCAGTTTGGTCTTGTGATATTACCGAGGGAGCACTTTCTCCATCCTTCTAGCTATGATTTTTGAGAGTATTTTAATATTATTATTTAAAAGTGAAATTGGTCTGTATGATGCACATTGTAATAAGTCCTTATTTTGTTTTGGAAAAACGGTGATTAATGCTTGGCGAAAAGTTTGAGGAAGAGTTTGATTGTCTCTGGCTTCTGTAAATGTTGCTAATAGGAGGGGAGCTAGCTGAGCAGGGAATTTCTTATAAAATTCTGCAGGGTAGCCATCAGGGCCTGCTGCTTTCCCCTTGAAGTGACTTTATAGCATCTAGTAATTCTGATAACGCCAGAGGTTTATTGAGTTCCTCCGCACTAAAAGTGTCTATTTGTGGTATCTGTAATGTATCCAGAAATGCATTAGATTGTGTATTGTCTTCTTTAAACTCAGTAGAATACAGTGGAACCTCGGTTCACGAACGTCCCGGTTCATGTACAACTCGGTTCACGACCAAAAAGATCGCCAAACTTTTGCCTCGGTTCACAACCACACACTCGGTATCACGAAACAAGCCAGGTTCCCTTGCCTGCCTGCAAGCTGAGCTGAAAGAGAGAGAGAGAGAGAGAGAGAGAGGGCGAGCACGTGCCTGCTAGGGAGGTGGAGGAGGAGATTGCTGCGTGTTTGCTGAACAAGCCAGTTTCCCTTGCGTCCTCAGTTGAGAGAGAGAGAGAGAGAGAGAGAGAGAAAGGGCGAGCTAGCACCTGCCTGCTGGGAAGGGGGAGGAGGAGATTGCTGCACGTGTTTGCCTGCCTATCTGTAGGCTGTAGTGCAAGCGAAAACATCCCCCTCCCCCCACAGGCAGCCTGAGAGAGAAAGAGGCGCCATGTTTTTCATTTAAGCAAAGCCGCTCCTTGTTCATTGTTTTCAATAAGACGTGCACTCTCTTTGTGCTCTACAGTATTTCATGTGCTTTTGCAATTAACTATTATGGCGTTATTTCAGTGCCACTATTCTGAGCGCACGTAAAAAAATATTGCAAGTGCAAGTGTTGCATTTTGAGGAGAAATTCATTTTGAGCGTACAAAGCTGAATTTGAGTGAACAAAATTCATTTACTGCGTTCAAAAATGTATTTCAGTGTTTGCACTTATCCATATACACACACACAATAGCACCTCTCGCTCAGTTTTTCATTTAGCTTGCAATGTACACTTTGCTAACGCTCACAACATTCTCTTACGCGAGTGCTCAACTCTCTGTACACGTTATAAGTGTGCCACAAAACCAACCAATCACAGACTTGGTTTCAAAAATTCTGATTGGCTCTTACAGTCTCCAATCAGCTTGCTAGCTGCTGCATTCCGGAAACAGTCCGAAATGTAGCTAAATCCAGCTAAACTCAATTAAACCCCAAATTTTAAAATAAAATAATTAAAGATAATATCCATAGGTAGGGTTTAATTGGAGTTTAGCTGAACTACATTCTATTCAAATAAATTCTCTTCAAAATGCAACACTCTAATTCTGCAATCTTTTTTACGTGCGCTCAATATTTTTTTACGTGTGCTCAGAATAGTGGCACTGAAATAACGCCATAAACTATGGCTTCTAAGCAAGTGGAGAATTGTCAGAAGAAAGTTTTGAAGAAAAATTGAAATCGAAGTAAAGAAAGAAATTACAAAAGGTGGAAAAAATGTTTACCAGTTTACTCATTTACCAATCGGAGAACCCTCGTGCTTTCAAGCAGCATAATGTAAACAAAGCCAGACTGCCAGTAATGTGGAGGGTCACAAGAACGTTCTTTTGGAATGGCTGCATGAGGCTTTCACTCCCACCAGCTAAACAGCTAAAAGCACCAGAAACCCAAGAAATCACAAGAGAGAAAACACCTGAAGGAAAACACTTCATGCCAGAACTCGTTTCATGCAAGGTTAGTTTTCTTGGTGGTTTTTGTATTACGGATTTTTCAAAAGTTAATTTTTTAGTTCATAATGCGATTTGTTGCAATGTTATTTTTCTCTTTTTTCAAATGTTCGCTTTTTTCCTTGTGCTTAAAACTCATGAAAGGTTTACAGATGGAGTTTTTCATAGCGCGATTAGGTGCGATGTTACATTTCTCTTTTTCAAATGTTCGTGGTTTTCCCTTTGCTTAAAACTCATTAAAAAAATTGTTTACATGGAGGACTTCATCGTGTGATTTGTTGCAATGTTAATTTTTTGGTTGCTTGTGAGTTGTTTTTTGCAAGCGCTTCGGAATTGTTCCTTTTTTTCTGCTGTGCTTAAAACTCATTTGAAAAAAAATGCTGCGCGAGCACGTGCTACAGAGAGATTAGAGAGCACTGGCGCGCAAGCGCAGAGAGAACACGGGCAGCTGACAGGGGAAGGGATGGGGGGAGGATAGGTGTGTGTGTGTGTTTGCGCGCTCGCGCTACACAGAGAGAGAGAGCGTGAGCCAGCCTGCTCCTGTAGCTGAGGGAGGCAGGGAGGGAGGGAGGCAGGCAGGCAGGCAGGGAGGGAGGGGCTTTGGAGGTGTGTGTGCTACAGAGAGAGAGTGTAGCTGATCAGGGAGCCTGGGTGTTTTGTGTCAGTGTTATTCAATGTTTTTACATTAGTTTACTATTACACTGTGGATTCTATGGTGTAATTAACTATATTTGTGCTTAATCTTTACATATTTTTTACATATTTACATACAGTTTGTACGGTCTGGAACGGATTAATTGTATTTACATACAATCCTATGGGGAAAACTGCTTCGGTTCACCGAGGTTCCACTGTATAAGGATTTATAGTAGTCTCTGAATGTGTGCATTATATTTTTGTGGTCAATGATTTTGTCTCCGTTCGTATTGGTGATTACTGGGATTGCGTTGCGGGCTTCTTGCTTGTGAATTTGTTCAGCTAAAAGCTTTTCAGCTTTCTCTCCATGTTCATAGTAATGATGTCTGGATTTATAGATTAGTTGTTCAGTTTCTTTAGTTGTCAAGAGGTTTAGTTTTGAATGCAGAGCCTGCCTTTTCCTATGTAGAGCCTCGCTTGAAAGCCTGGCATGTTCTTCATCTATTCTAGTAATTTTGCTTTTTAGCTCTGCTACTTTCTTGGTTTCTAATTTATTTCTGTGGGAAAGATATGATAATCTGTCCTCTTAAGAAGGCCTTAAGAGTTTCCCAGAGTATTCCTACAGAAATCTTTGAGGATGAATTTGTCTCTAGGAAGAAACTGATTTGTTTGGATATAAATTCTGTACAATTCTCATCTGCTAATAGAAGCGGGTTGAGACGCCATTTGCAAGGGGAGTGTGTGGGGGGCATAGTAACTTTAGCTCCAAGATCAGAGGTGCATGGTCAGAAATAACAATAGAATTGTATTTGCAAGATTTAATCAAAGGCAAGAAATTATTATCTATAAAGAAATAATCAATTCTTGAGTAGCAATGATGTACTGGTGAGTAGAAAGAATATGTTCTTGAGTTTGGGTTTAAAAACCTCCAGGGTCTGATAAGATGTGATCAGTTATAAACTTTGTAATTATCTTTGCAGTGTTAGATGTCATCCCCCCTGTGGTAGAAGTCCTATCTAAGAGTGGATTTAAAACACAATTAAAGTCCCCAGCCATTATAAATTTATGAGTCCTCAGATTGGGAATGGATGCAAATAAATTTTGTATAAATTCCTTATCATCAACATTAGGTGCATAAACATTTATCAAAATCATTTTACAGTTAGATAAGTCTCCCATGACCATTACATATTTCCATTCAGGATCCAATACTACATCTGATTCTACAAATGGTACTGTTCGATGTATGAGAATTCCCACCCCTCTAGTTTTCTTTGTAAAACTAGAATGGAACATTTGGCCAGTCCAGTCTTTTTTTAGCCAGAACTGATCCTTGCTTAGTAAGTGGGTCTCCTGTAAAAATACTATTTTAGCGTTTAAATCTGTTAGGTGAGAGAGTACTTTCTTTCTCTTTAATTCGTGATTCAGGCCTTTAACATTCCAGCTCATGAAGTTAACTGTCCCATCATGGAGACACTGATTCTGAGTTTTTGATGTCATTTTATAGTCTTAACTGGAAGTGATACAGCTTCAGCCTTAATTTCCTATTTCCTCAAGAGTTATTGCCATGCAGCCAATTATTACATTGGTAGTTATAATTATAAAGATTAAAAGGCTAGATTAGGTATACCCCCACCCTCCCATTTTGCCTCCCCATGTAAGGCTAAAACCCACTTCACACAGTCCCGGTCCTCTGACATACCCAGAGACAGAGCACATCCAAAGCAAAACAAGCCCCCACGCAGCAGCGTTTTAGGATTAAAAAATAGAGATATCTATTACCAATATACCAATATAGTCTAAATAGTATATGCCTAAAATTTGATCATTAACAAACTATGAACTTAAAATATATATAATCTTCAGCAATCTTAATGTATTAAGATAATACACCCGGATAATAAACCCAGGGAATGGTGTTAGATAGTGCTCCAGAATAAGCATAATAAGTCTTAATGCAATAATAGTAATAACAATAAACCAAGGGTATGATGTTGAACAGTCTCATTTAGCGTAGAGAAAAAATAATTAGATAAGAGAGAAAAAAAAAAAAGAAATTAAGCACAAACATCTATAATTGTAATTAAAACATAAACAGATAGCGTCCGAGTAATAATGAGTAATAATAAGTAATAATGAGGATATATAATGATTAAAACCCGTATCTTAACAAATAGATCAGACAGTAGGTTATTAATCCTTGCCATATCAAGAACGGCTATGACTCACTATTATGTATCAGAATAGTGCCAGGATCAGCTTTAATTCCTTTTCTGCTTCTTCCTTGCTAGCAAAGACATAGAATTGACCGTGCAATTCCACTTTCAGTTTGGCCGGATACAAGAGGCTGTATTTGATATTGGCTTGCCGTAACCACTGTTTAATGTTGTAGAAGGCTGCGCGTTTAGTAGCTGTTGCTGGAGAGAAATCAGGGAAGATACAAATGTGGTTATTTTCATATATAATCTCTTGCTTGTGTCTGAGGAATGCCATCACCTCTATCTTAAATATTAATCTCTCAAAGCGAATAATAAAAGATCTAGGTCTAACGGTATTTGATCCACATACGCGATAAGCCGCTGCTATCTCAGAATCTGCTTTAAAGTCCTCTCCAGTTATTTTAGAAAATAGTTCGGCTGCGAATTTCACTGGGTTTGGACTTTCTCGATTCTCAGGCAGACCTTCAATTCTGATATTATTCCTTCTGTTTCCATCTTACAAAGCAGCAAGTCTGTCTCTGAGTTTTTTGCATTCGGAGCTGACAGTTGTTGCTTTTTCTTCATCACTGACAGCTAGATTTTCGGCTGTTTCAATCTGAGTCGTGAATGTCTCCTTGACATCCTCCAGTTGATCAGCAAGTGTGCTCAGTTTAAATGAGGTTTCCTGACTGTGCTCTTCAAATTTACCCAGCACCTGTCGTAGCTCCTGTTGCAGCTCCAGTCGCAGCTTCTCATTTGCCTTTTCCCTTACCTTCTCTTTTGCCTTCTCGCTTTTCTTTATATCTTTCTTTATCTCTTGCATGAGCTCAGAGATCATCACCTTCAGTTCAGACAGATCAATTCTGCTTTCGTGCACCATAGGTGAGGCGGCAGGCTCTATTGTAGCCGGTGTTCGCGGCTCGCGTGGAGTAGTTGAAACCGTGGACTGCAAGACCTTTTCCAGTTTCAGGTGATCTTCTCCAATCGGCGAGCTATCGACACCTGCTTCACTCACGCTCTTACATTCGCTTGTACATTTGCTCCCCATTTTGCTCTCAGCCGGAGACGATGTAGTGGACTGTGGACCCGAGGAGTCTGGGATTTTGCCCATTTGACCCAGGTCAGTCTCTGAAAGCCATACATTAAACTTGGGCTTGCCCATCTTAGTTTGGATGTAGCTTTAGTTTTGTTTCTTTCGGACCCCCATTCTTGTTGGCCATGTTTATATATGCTTTCATATACTGTAGTAATGCCCCTCAGGTTGGATAAATACAGGATATCTCAGGATAATAAGCAATAATATGAAAAAACAACACCGCTGCTAGTGGAGCTCCGCTTCAGATGTCCATCTCTTGCAACGGATGAGACCAATCCTGTCCTCCAAAAACATGCAGCTGGAGCTCAATTGCCACTCGCACAGGTTGGATTCTTGCCCAATTTTAAATGAGATAAATGTGATCGATGAAAGAGTCGAAGTCAGATAGTTGAATGTTTCGCACATATGGAGCTGGCGTGTATTCTATGCATGACTGACTTCCACTCCTTTTCTGAGATATTCATTAAAAGGTCCTTTTCCCACCGTATCTTAGGACCCATAAAGGGGAGATTCTTTGAAATGTTTTTATATTTGGCTGAGATGCTGTCTGACTTCTCAGGACTGATCAGGAATTCTTCTGGAAACAAAATGGGTGGGAGGTGTGAAAAATTGGGAATGTTTTTTTGGTAGATTTTTGTTGTTTTGTAGCTTCTGTAAACTTTGTTAATAATAGTGGAGCTAGGTTAGTTGAAAATGTCTTTATACAATTACACTGGTTGCCATCATGGCCTGTTTTTTTCCCACTTTGGAGTGAGTTTACAGCATCCAGTAGTTCTAAGACTGTCATAGGTTTGTCCATTTCCTCTATCTGCTGTGTTTGCACTACATTAAATAACTCCTCAGATTGTGTCTTGTCTTCTTTAAACTGAGTAGCATATAAAGTCTTATAGCACTTGCTAAATATTTGAGTTATATTTTTAGGCTTCATTACTTTATCACCAGTTGTGCTGGTAAATTCTGTTATGGCATTGCAAACTTCCTGCTTGTGGATTGCTGAGCTAAAATCTTATTAGCCTTCTCTCCATGTTCACCGTAATGATGTTGTGATTAAAAGATGAGTTGTTCAGGTTCTTTTGTTATCAAGAGGTTACATTCTGATTTGAGAGCCTGTCTTTTCCTGTAAAATACCTAATTTGGAGAGATGGGATATTTTTGATTTATTCTGAAGATCGTAATGGTCTTCTCTTCTTCATTCTGGTATTTCTCAGTTTTATTAGACCCACAACTTAAAGATCTCCACTGTTTGACTGAGTGCAGACTTTACATAACATACACCTCCAAATGTTTTAGTTAGCTTTAATATTTTATCACAAAGGGCAGTAAGGTTGTCCAGTGGTGGCATCTGATGAATTTCAGATCCACTTTCCTCCATTCACTTTCCGTGTGGAGTTTACCCGTTCTTCCAGTATCTCAGTGGGTTTATTCCTGTTATTCCATATCTTTCACCACATCCTCACATTTCAGTTTGGTTAATTGGCAGAAACCCCAAATTGGCTTCCATTGTGATCACTAGTGTAGCTCTAACCCTGTAATGAGCTGGCAGACTGTCTATGATAGCATTATGTCCTATGCCCAGTTCTGCCAGGATTCATTTATGTGAAAGTTCTCATCCAGCAGAGACAGAACTCTTCACACACATTTCTGTGCCCAGACAGACCAAACTTATCCAATCTAATTTATTTAACACAGACTCACATTAAACAGACCAACAGCATCGAATGTAGTAAAGTACAAAACACAGCCGGTCCAGACCAGAGGGGTGTGTCTTTAGTTCAAAGAAAGAAGGCGGGCACAATCTGTCACTCAACACTGTGTAGTCCAATCCAGACAAAGAGGTGACAGCTGAAGAAGTAGAAGTGAAGGAGAGCCAACCTCACGGACTGACCTTCACTTCGGCTTACGGTTCTACGCTCGTCTGCTTTTGTTGTTTCCTCCTAGAATTCCTGCTTATTAATGATGCATGAAATCCCCTCTCTACACCCAAGCTGACCGTAACATTTTTCAGCTAGGATGTCTTTTTTGTTTATTTGTTTATGTTAATGTTGATTTGGTTGAGTCTGCTGTGAAGGACAGCCGGGTCCATTGACCGGCAGGGACGCCCCTGCTGCTTATGTTCCGGGGGAGCCACCATGGGCAGTCCAATACCTCCCCCAGGACGCTTGGTGGCAGCCTCCCTGGCCGACGGTGATTCGCCAGCCTCCCGCAGGGCTCCATGGGAGATGAAGTCCTCCACAGCCTGGTTGGGGGCTCGGATGGCCGCTGGCGGGAGCTGCATGGACTCAGCAGCCCGGCTGGTCGAATCTTCAGCCCCACCCGGAGGTGTAATTTGGACCAGGTTGTCAAGCACCTGGAACACTTCCGGGTGGGTTATAAAAAGGGCCAGCCACCACCACTCAAGGAGCCAGGGTCGGGAGGAGGAGGACTACGCTTGTGGAGGAGTGGTGGTAAAGAGAAAAGGACTGTTGGAGTTGCAGGTGTGCTTTGGGGACTGTGTATTGCCTGTGGGTCATGGAGAAGACGATGCGACCACGGGTGAAGATAAATAAAAGTTTGTTTATTTTTATACGTGTCTCTGAGTCCATCTGTGTTGGGTCAGGCGCATATATAGCACCTTTGTTACACTGCTTTATTCTTTGTATTTGATTTTGTCTATAAGCTGCCTGTGTTATGTTCCATGTGGTTTTTGTGTGGCTTAACAAGAGGCGGACCACCTGCCAATCACCGCCATTCACCTCACCTTTCTACCCAATAAATGTGCTCTGCGAGTTTGTCAAGTTCTTGAGTTCTTTTAGCTGTGCCTTATGCTTTTGTGATTTTCTGGATTTTTCAACCAGTCCTTTGTTTTTCTTTGGATTCTGTTTGGAAACTTTGTTTGTTTTGGATTGGCTTCTTTGACTCAAAAGAGTGTCTGTGTATTTGGAATACAACTTTATGAAGAATAAATCTTTAATTATATAAAGATTCTATAATGGCCATTTTCTATCTATCTATCTATCTATCTATCTATCTATCTATCTATCTATCTATCTATCTATCTATCTATCTATCTATCTATCTATCTATCTATCTATCTATCTATCTATCTTTCTTAATCATATTTATGGCATAGGCTGAACTTCTGATCACTTTGTCACTACTGTTCCTCAGCTTTCTACCTAAGTCTTTAAATTGTTCTGCAGAACTGGTGGTCTGATCCATCCACTTGTAATTGTTCACTTAGAACTGGACACATGTGACAATGACAACTGGATCCTTCTTTCCCTGCTCCAGCCAGGAGCCTATCCACCCAACCAGGGAGGTTTTCCACATGTACACCAAAAGGCAAAACATATTATGAAACTTACTGTATTTGGATTAAAGCTTCATCTAAATTTCCTATTAATTAATCTAATATTATCATTTTTTCCTCATTTAGTGGCTAGTTAGGAGTTGACCTTTTAAGTCTTCTCATCCTTGCCTTCTGTTGCAGAGTTATGTGAGTCACTGTCCAGATGTGCAAAGTTCTGAAAACAGCAGAACACCATCAGCTTTAGGGTTGGTGATCCTTGAGAGCAGGCACCTTTTACCTCACATTTAATTCTCATGTAGAATATGCCACCAGTTGCCATCATAAAAGTTTGAGTCATATTTACAATAGTAAATTCATTAGTAATAATGCAAAGTTCATAAATGAATTAGAAATACATCAGACATGGAAACAAAGACACAACTCTGAACTTTAAAATGAAAAAGAGATGGAAGAAGGTAAATATGCAAAGAGTTAATGAAATTAAAGGAAATCTGAAGCCCCTTGACCAACACCTAGACCCTCTTGTTTAATATCTCCATCTCACACATCTTACATGGTGATGTCTGACACCCCAAACTAGAATATAACTAATATACACAAGTCTCTGGTCCAGAAATACTTTAATTTTAACACAATAACCTTCTCACATACAAGTTAACTCCTCTTTACAAATAATTCTTCTTCATCTTTATTCTCAGTGTGTGTTGTCCTACTCCACTCCTAACCTCAGGCTGAGCAGGAGATGCTATTTCTAAAGGCAGACTTTTATACAAACTTTCAGGTCAAATGGAGTCCTCACAAGACAGTAGAGGTGTCCCTAGCAGCTCCTGCCAATGGCTCTCAAGATCCTTCACAAGGAAACCTTTCATGACTGTGTATCTCATAAAGTCCTGCAGTTTCCAACAGCAGAGTGATGATGTTACTCGGCTTAATGGAGGGAACATATTGTATTGGAGTCAGTCTGCAACTGACCTTCCATTTGCAAATAAAGTACCACCAGTCACTCCAGCTAATTCAAACTGTCCTTCACAACATCAAAATAGCAACAAATGTGCCTCATGATTGGTTATTCTTATCAGGTGACTCAATTCTAAATCTTTATCCTATTTATTCAGATGTCTGTGGTAAGAGAGGTGGAAGAAAATGAGAAGAGCTTCACTGCTCTGATACGGTGCATTGAGGAAGCCCACAGGAAACTGACTGAGAGGATCAGAGAACAAGAAAAGAGAGAAATGGAGAAGGCTGAAGGAGTCATGGAGCAACTGGAGAAGGAGATTGAGGAGCTGAAGAGGAGAGAAGCTGAGCTGAAGGAGCTTTCAGAGACCAAGGACCATCTCCACTTCCTGCAGGTGAGAGCGACACTTCACAGGGAGTCTGATCAGACTGGGGTGTGTGGGACCTGAGAACATTTAGAGAGAAATTTAAAAGATCTGAGGAGTTTGTACAACATGACAAGAACAGGCCATTCAGCCCAAACACATATCATCTTTTCATATTTCCTTAACATTTTAAATATTCTTTTTAAAAATATCTCAAAGTTTGTAACTTCATGCACATGACGAATAGATGAATCTACAGTTGACTGTGTGAAAAAGTACATTTATTATGAAGTGTAAAAGATAACATCCAATAAAGGATGGTGCCAACTCTTCTGCCAGGACACCTCCTGATGTCTCCGTCCTTAAACTGATGAGATTCAAATCCTTCAGCATTTCCTCACAGCTCAGACCCCACAGTCCAGTCTGTCTCTCTCTCTCATGTGCTTTTCTCTCACACTCCACACAATAGTCCTGATGTCGACTGTGTTTCACAGACATTAGTGAGATTCGTTTCTTGATTTACACTCCACACATGGTGGTTGCTATATAACTCAGCTTGCTGTAGCTTTCTCTCTTTTGTATGATTGATGATGATGGAGATGAAGACACAAAGGCTCCCAGGAATTCCTCACTAGTCACACTTCTGAGATGCAGACCTTCAATTGTATAATCATATTAAGAGCTTTCTCCCTACATGTGTTAGTCTTTACATTTAATTTAATTTAAATAAGTTTGTTCTCACAACCATAAAAATCCAAACGCCTGGTTTTGTGTGCCAAGTCAATTCTGGACCCACCTGCCCCCTCAGTCCCTTTATCTTGACTCTCCTCTCATGGAGTCCTGTGTGAAAAGCTCATTGATAGTTAAGGTTGATAATCTCTGATGCTCCACTACACTCCACCAAATATTCTCTCATAAATAACCAACAAGTCAATGACAGGCGTTCTCACCATCTAAACCCACGCTGACTGCCCACCACACTGATCCTTAATTCAGAAGAGCCCCTCTTATCAGCATTACTTACTTTTTAATGTCTCCTTTCTGAAATCTCATCCCTCTTCTCTCCTGATGCAGACTTTCTCATCTTGCTGTGTCCTTCCTGCTGATGGAGACTCGCTGAGCTTCACTGTCACCGCTGATTTCTCATCTGAGGACCTGAGAAAGGAGCTGTCAGGTCTGACAAAGAGTCTGGAGAAGATCAGCCAGTGGGACATCATGACAAGGACTCCATCAGGTACAGCGTCTGGTGACATTGTGTTTGTTATTGAAGTCCATTAGGAGGACCAGAGTGACAATAAGAGGACACTGAAGAAGGCCTGCTCTTTAACATTTATCTGCCATCCTTTGCTGTTTATTATTTTTACTATATAGTGCCTTTCACAGTCATTAGCTGAGTGATAACAAACTCTCTAAATAATCAGCTGTGTTTAATCAGATGTTTTAGAATTTTAACTTGAAATGTTACACTCCTTATACTTTTTCCATATACTCTCTTAAAAATTCCTTTTTTCACTTAACTTTGAGATTCTTTTTATTTCCTTTGCTTTGCTCACCTTAAGATTAATGAACAGAAATGTGTTTTAAATGGCTAAGCCGGCTCAGAGCACAAATGAATTGTTTATTTGAGAACAGAGAAGACGTTAATGGAATCAAATTGAGCTCAGCGTCAGTGCTTTATAACATCAGAACATCTCAATCTGCTCCTGCTGTCTTCAGTGTCCATTACATTCTGCTGGATGGAGTCCACGTTAAAAGTTCACGTTCATCCATTTTCAGCTGTGCTCCCCCTGGGCTCTCGTGTTTTATATGCCTGCTGTTGTTTGATCAGAAGTCGTGTCTCCCACCAACATTTAAAAGGATTTTACAAACCAAAAGAATTTTATTTGATTTGTTTTGGTGGGGAAGATAAGCAAATTGGAGGACTGCGTCAGAACTCTGAGTACTTGAGGACCACCTGAACATTTCAGTGAGTGCAGCCTCAGAGTAAAACACACTTTATAAATTATGAATTACGTACGTTTACACATAAAGACAGCGATTTGTTTAAACACAAACTAAGGTCAAGCAGCCAAGAGCACAGGGTCCATCCCAGCCATCCACCACATTAGACATTTACTGTATGTGTGTACTGTGAAGATAAGCAGAGAGAGTGGGCACAAAAAGTTGGGGTACCACCCTGAAATACCCTGTTTAATGATGAAGATGAAATAAAAAGCACAAAGACGGAGCACAATGATGACGTCTGCTGCAATCAAAGGCTGTCAAGTTAAAGTCACTTGTGAGTCGGAGCTCCGTCTTCCCTCAGTCACAGATCTGTAATGAACACCCACTTCTGGTGACATTTTATAGTGGTGTCACTGAAGAGGCGGAGCTTAATTAGTGGGCTGTGGAAGTGACGTCACTCGTCTTGTGGCCTGTGAACTCACTGAAGTGATGACATTAGCAGGAGCAGCACCCTCTCGACTCAGGGTGGGATTTCTTAACTACATGGACTTTTGAAGATGTGAAGAACTGTACCTGCTTGTCAATATTTATAAAATAGAGAATATTTATGACTTTGTATGTCAGGACAAAAACCATGTCATGGAGTTCAAGGGACCCTCTGTAGACCTCTGTGATCAAATTGTGGTGAGGAGTAGAGCAGAGCAAAGAGATAAAGCCATTTGTAAAACTTTGAGTGTTCCCAGCAGCACAGCGGCCTCAAGAATTATGAAATGGAAGCAGTTTGGAACCACCAGGACACTTTGTACAGATGGCCAGTCTGAGTAATTGGGAAGGAAGGGCCTTGGCCAGGGAGGTGACCAAAAACCTAATGATTACTAAAACTCAACTTCAGAAGTCCTCTGTTGAGATGAGAGAAACTGTAGGAGGGACGGCCATCTCGGCAGCGCTCCAAAAATCAATTGCTTATGGTGGAGTGGTCAGGCAGAAGATACTCTTGAGTAAAAGACAAATTACAGCCTGAGAACATCAAGGGAAAGATTCAATGATCTGATGAGACAAACATTGAACTCTTTAGACAGAAAACCAAGCAGGATGTCTGGAGAGGACCAGGCACAGCTCACCACCTGCTTAATGCCATCTCTACAGTGACGATGGTGGACAGAGTGACAGGTCAGAACTGAGAGAAGGAGAAGGGCAGTCAAATACAGAGAGGACCTGAATGAAGTGTCTGAATACTTCTATTAAGGAGACCTTTAAGATCTTTGATTTGTAATAAATGTACAGACCTTTCTGAAGACCTGCACTCACTTTGTCATTATGAGTTACTGAATGTAGACTGAGCACAAAAGGCACATTAATCCATTTTGAATTAAATCAACATCACAGTAAAGTGTGCAGAAAGTGAGGGGGTCTCAATACTCTCTGACTTCCTGTATATTTATTATTAATATGAATATTCAAATCAACATTTGTCCTAATTTGCCAGCCCTTGTATATTTTATAAATGTTTTATTTGAACTCCTCTCCATTTGTAATCCGTGTTTAAGAACTAAACTAAGATCACACAATTCCATCTTCACAGTTTCCAT